>NC_056730.1:345762738-345940238 GCF_019279795.1 Protopterus annectens | reverse complement strand
GAAATATAGTATTAATGGTCATTTTTCTTGTTATACTAGTAATGTGGTTTATCTTTCCTTGTGTATAACCTGTCCAGCCTTTTATGTTGACAAAACGTCTAGGGAATTCAGGAAATATAGATATGAACACTACATTGATATAAAGAACAAGAAAAGGACCTGCACACTTTATAAACATTTAAAGTTAAATCCTGGTCACAGTTGTAATTCTAGTTTTGGAACAGATAAAAGGGGATGCTCAAGGACATGTTATAGATGCACACCTTGATAGAGCTAAATTGAAATGGCAGTCAATATTCGATGTAATGAACAGTACTGGGTTGAAGGAATCATGTTCAATCTCTTCACTTCTTAGATTAAAATGTTAGGATGCTTTATAAAATATTGTATTTTTACTTAAGCATTTTTCATATAAGTATTTCTACGTACGTATATATTTCTTATGTATTTTCATTGGTGGTACATTTTTATTTATTGAGTTCATTACTGGCTGATTTTAGTCGCGTGATCAGTTTCATTATGTATTTAAATTTCCCATTTTTTATATGATTGTTTGATGAAGTTCTCATAGTGAGAATGAAAGCGATTAACACACAAAGTATTTCTGTAGTTTTAACGTGTTTTGTGACTGTGGAGGATTCTAGATACAGGGTTGTTCTTGGTTTGTTTTATTTTACATTTTGGCTTTAAATAAATAAATAAACAAATAAATAAATGGAAAACAAATCACAAATAAGGTAATGAATCAGGTCTGTATCCGCAAAGGCAGAGGCTTAATTTGTAAATTTGGGGTATGAATAGGTCAACTAGACTTTATTTCAAAAGGAGTTGAGTTATATTTTCTCTTTCTCTTTCTCTCTCTCTCTGTTTCACACATGTACATGCACGTATCTACACACATGCACTCTCGCGTGCGCACACACACACACACACACACACACACACACACACACACACACACACACACACACACACACACACACTAGATCTCAACTAATCTTCTTAAGTAATTGAAACTAGTAATACATTTTTACTTATAAACATAGAAATAAGGAAAAAATAACTAACAGTCTTTAATTAAACTAAGCTGAATATTGCAAATGAATAACTAAAGCAATTTGTTCTGAAACTATCAATTCAGATCTGCAATGGATGAGGCAAGCAATTTTGCTGCTAATGAACTCAGAGAAGGTCACATCTTATTTTTTTGGCAATGCCATTTGGAAAACTACATTCTTCATTAGGGGAGCACTATCCTGGAGTAGCTTGATATTGATTCTTTAAGTAATGAGTGAAACTGAGATTTTTACTCTTGGCCTGTGCCTGGGAGGGCTGGCCTGAAAAATACACAACAGATAAACTACTGCTCTCTAGTATGCACAGTCATGGACATAAGAACAATTGAATGAGTAGTGTAAGCAGACTGGTCATAGGGAAAATGTCTTAACATTTTTACTTAATCCATTCATGGTTGTCGTAATGCTTGAGACGTATTTTGTAAAGCCAGTCATACTATACAATTAAATCAGTTTCAGTTGGGCTGTCATGCGTGTAATCCACCATGAGCTCATGTGATATGTCACTGTCTTTGTAATAAGGGAAAACGCTAAGCACCAGTTTCTATAAATGAATGATTGTGTTTGTCTGGAATCATTACTATTCAAATCCACCTTTCTGTCTTGTCTGGTGGAAGCACCTTTCAAGATAAACAACATAAAATAGCAGCTGTACTAGCAGAAGACATGTTGTGTGTATTCTTAGCATGGTGAGGTTGGTTTGCTGTTAAACTATGGTTTTCTGCAGCTTTGACATTGTAAGACTTTTAAACTCATATGAGGAAATGCAACTGGTTCTGCTTCTGTATCTTTGCAGGCTGCAAGCAGAAATCTTGACCGGGTCAAAGTTTAAGCAGTTTTACTTGTGAAACAGTTGTCATGCCAGTACCACGTCCTTTGAAATGAAGCAAATGTGATGCCAGCAACAGACAGGTTTTGTTATGTTGTTGTGTAAGAGGGTAAACAAATGTAGTGGGGTAAAGCAGACTACTCATCATGAGACGTGAGCTGCAGGCTGACTTGACAGCATGTCTGAGATGTCATTTTCTTCAACTGTGATCCCATAATGTAGTTGGCTCTATGCCACAGAAAGATGAAGCCCCGAGTGTGACCCAAAAGACCATGGTTCGACTGGCAGCCCTGATCTAGGACAAGTCAGTGATTGAGACTGGTAAGATGAGTGCTGTGACAATACCTGTTCTTCTCTTTCTGTGGATGGGTGGTTGCAGACATGTGTTGGGTGCATGCATAGGTCATGTACTCTGGAGGTAATACCAGAGATGTGATAACATGATTGCTGACAAGGGCTGGTGGGCACTGAGGGTTGTGCCCTGTCTTCAGTAAGGCACTTCTGTCTGACATCATTTTACACCTACCTCAATTATGCATTCTAGCACCCAAGAACCTGGTTAGACATCAAGTAACTGTAATGTAAGCAGCATATGTTACACTGCAAGAGGCTTTGTGTACCTCTCCCCATAATATCTTCTACCCTGCCACACCAGCCTGGGTGCTGGTGACCCCCCCCCCCCCCCCGCTGGACACTAGTACTGTGAGTATAGACTGGAGATAAGAGGAGGTACACATAACACCTTATAATCAAGCTGCAGCATTAAGGACCAGACCAAAAAAAAAAACTCTTGTGATTCCATTTGCAGAAATAAAAAACAGCACAATGCCCATATATGTACTTTCTACAGGATCCTTTACAAAAATAATTTCCCCAAAATTCTGATTTCTCCTGTATCAGATGTTTTAGATATATACAAATAAAGTTTGACCTTCATATGACATCTTCAGACAAATGGGGCAATCCCTTAGCTTCTGTTGTTTCTGGCAGAATTTATTGCATTGTGGGAGGGATGCATATTCAGTGGTGCTTGAACAGTGCCGAGACTTTCTTTTAGCTGTCATATCTGTCAAGCATAGAACACCTCATTGAAGTGTGTTCTTTTTTATGTGAAGATACATTATGAAACTGTCATTCATGCCCTTCAGTATATCACTCCTGTTTGTTTAGGGTTGGTATACATTCACACCCACTCCTCTACAGGAATAGAAAATAATTACTACGCAGCACAAGATCTGCATGAGAGTAGCAGAGATATGTTACTGTAAGGCTCAGTGTTCCCAGCTGCCTTTGTGTTCCACATGATAACGCAAACATAAACAGCATTATCAATGGTCTTCATCCATTTCCCATTAAATTACTCATTTGTTTTTCACTTCTCTTGGCGTGTGTCTCATGTATGAGCACAATATTATTTTTTTTTTTTTGCGTTATGTAATTGTTATGCCTGTAGCATAATATTGTAAATGACAGTGGGGGTGCCTACATTTGGAAGTTCTATTTGCTGATAATGCTGTTAATGAAAACAAAGCTGATGTTTTGAACAACTGCTTTCAACCCTGTGTTATGGTTGCAGCTCATTTATTTTTCTTGTCTTCTGGTCTTGTTTCTACAGAGGTGTACGCTATGTCCCTCTAAAAGAAAACATAATCATCTCTACATCACTATTTGTGGATCACAGTATGAAAAAAGGGATTATGGGAGTCTCAGTTCTCTAGTTACCTTGACAATATAGCTAGTTGAAGAACAAAGATAAAATTCCAAGTTGTTTGCTCTCAGCTCCATTCTAAGAGACCAAATTTTATTTATTTTCTGTTTTTGTTTCACATACATGTAATTACACCATACGGAATAAATCCAACAAAATAATGCCATAATCAATCTTTTCTAAAAAATAAACTGATGGTAGATTTCTCATGATTTGTGTCAATTAAATGCATGCAGGTAAATGGTGCATATAAATGCACATTACATTTGCATATGCCAGAAAACATATACTCACATTCAAGACATAATTGTACACGTGTCACTATCGGACAGTGAGGATATGGGATCAGCAGCACACCTGTGTGATCCCACGGGCACTGTAAATGTGGCTATGCATAATGGATCCATTTATGTAACATTCTCCATCTGCATGTCATTCAAGTGAGATTGTGGGTTTTACAGTTAACACATGCAAAATTAGCATGTATTAACATGATATCAGCTCATGCATATGGTCTGTGACCACTGTCCCACAGCATATTGTCAGCAGCATACCCCTTCCACACAACTCCTAAAAACATAGACTGCTAATAATCCTATGGTGGTTTTAAATATGGTTCCATTGTGGGACAGTCTTCGCCATTCATCACATATACACAAAAATACACCATGTTCTAATTTGCAGTATATTGTCATGCAGACTACTACCTCCTCCCCAAGGCGTAGACTGCTCACATCTTCACTTATGTTCTTTATTACTCTACCTGGCTGGTAGGCAGTCCCCAGTAGCAGATGTCTTACATAATCATTTGAAATGTTGAGACCCACTACAGCAATTCTCAAAATGAAGAGACTGAATGGCCAAAAGATGGCTTTTGTCCTAGTTTCCATTTCTTAGAATATTCCCTTTTCTATGATGTATAGTCATCTCAGAGTTGGTACACACACACACACACACACACACACACACACACACACACACACACACACACACATATATATATATATATATATATATATATATATATATATATATATATATATATATATATATATATATATTCAGGGGTATGGGGGACATGCATTGTATGAGTGTATAAACAATGCCACAATTAATACTGAGGGGGTTCGACAGAAATTTAAGTACAGCACTTGGTATTTTCATAGTACTAGTTTGCAATCTTATCTTGAAGAATAAGAGTAGCATAGTCAAGAGTTAAGACTTGTTTTAGTTTAATTTTGAAAATGTGGGTTTTCAGTAAGTCTAATAGGGAGTGGGGTGGTGTTCCATGTATTGGAGATATGACTGGAATACAGAACATCTCCAGCTATGTTGTTAGACCTTTGAACCATGAAGAGATGTTTATCATTAGAATGGGGTTGCCAGTTGGGGATGTACCTTTGTAGCAATGAGCCAAGGGCAGGGCACCTCTCAGCTTGACGTGCTACACTATGTGCTACTTACAGTTCAGAGAGATTGAGGTCGAGGGGTAGCTCTAGCTCTAGCCAGCTGAGGGGCTTATAGGCAATGCAGTAATGGGAAGAGTAAGGTTTATTAGGTGCAACATTGTCTATAACTTGGAAAATTTGTTGCATCTGACCTGTGTATTTAGGTTTCCCACATGTTCATTCATTGTCATTGTTATTCAGAGAAGAGAGCTGACATGACATGGCTAAATGCAAGTGTGATAAGTACAACAATGCAGTCATATATGTCTTTACACTTGGGAAAGACAAATACATCATATATATATATATATATATATATATATTGAAAAAGAAATGAAGACAGTAGTGCTAGATGAACATGGCACAGACAAGAAATGTGAAAACAGTAAGGAAGTAATAGAAAAGTATATGCACATATTAGGTATTAGCAGTATAAATAAACATCCACTTGAGAAGGCATTTGCAATTTTGCACCCAAAAGTTCATTATAGTTTCATCTTCTACTTTAGTTCACAAAAAGAAATAGTGGAAAATTCATATACATTAAAGAAGGTCATTTTAAGAGAATAGAAAATCCTTTTTCAAGGTATAAAAACAAGAAACCAATGTTTGCTTATAGGGTAGCATCATTAATTTTGGTTCTATGAAGAACGTGATATACTGGCATCTCTTACAGCAAAAATGTTCCAGCAGAGAGTATTGCTGTGTTTGACACTGAGCTGAAGACTAGCAGTTCATGTTTTCTGATTATATAATAAATAATAGAATAAAATAAGTTTCAGGAAATGATGAAGCAAGAGGTCAGTTATTAGGAGAAATGGAGCTGGCATTGTCAGAAGTTGATGTGTGCAGAATAGCTAAACCTATTAAATTATCATTATAAGAGATTTACCTGAGGAAGTGAATCATAGAATGTACAAGGTAACTGGCCCTTGTGGCCATTTATGGCTTACCAGCATCTTCCCTCAGACCTTACCTCATTTTTTCCAACGAGTGATAGATCAGTCATATTGTGTCTTAAATAAAATGTGAGACAAATAATCACCCAAAGTGACAAATAAAGGCAGGATGAGTAATAAAAGCAAAATATATGAGAAATCTATGGGAAAGTTCAAGATGGTAACCATAGTTCCTGGATAATTTTAATTAAAGCTTGTTAAGTGTGATGATATGCATTGGATCAAGCAGTGTCCTGTACTTATCAGTTCTGCAGAATTTGTGTTTTACACTATAATTTTTTTCTAAGATGTGTAAATGAAAAAACAACTGTGCTAAGGACACTGAGACACTGACAAAAGAAAGTGAGTTAGACTATTGGCAATAATTGTCAAAATGTTTTAATTTATTTATTTATTTAATATGTGTTAACCAGGATAGTCTAACTGGGTGATAAGCCATTTTCAGTGGAGTCCAAGGGAGAAAAGCTCCACAGACAAATTTTTCAAGGTTTAGAGAAGGACAAAACAGAAATTATGAACATCATAAGAATTCTTACATGATAGGGAACCATATTATAAATATCATGAGAATTTTAAACATCTTAGGTAGATTACTAAACATAGTGAAAACTTAGATTACATTGATGGAGAGATGAAATAGATTTAGGTAGGAAAAGTAAATACACAAGGATAAAAGAGGAAGTTACTCACCGTATCGAAAAGAAGTAGAATACGGTAAGAGAAAATGGAGAGAGGAGGTAAACGACTAGATAGAAACCAAGAAAGGAGGAGGGGCAAAGGCTAGAAGAGGAAGAGGTGAATGGAAAAAAAAAGGTGGAGAAAGAAGAATGAAGATAAGTGGAGAGGTAAGGTATGGGAGAAATGTTGGGTAGGAAGAAGAAAAGGAGAGAAATAGGGCAGGAATAAGATGTAATTTAAGTGTGTGAGAATATAAAGGAAACATCTGGGTGGAGAGCAGTAGAAGAGGAGAGCAGTAAGTAAGTAGGTAGGATATAGAGGGAGTAGAATGCTAAATAGAGGTGTGAAGATGTTAGCCAGGTTCTGTACATGGGCAGAGCCAATTCGTCCTGAGGAACACTAGTAGTTGGTTTTGAAGTCTGTTGGGTCAGTAGTAGTTAATATGCTCTTAGGGGTAGAATTTCATAATTTGGAGATGTAGTTGGAGAAAAGAGAGTACCCTCCTATGCTATTGGATTTGGAGACTTGTAGTAAGGATCTGTTGGAGGATCAAAGAGTGTGAGTGTTAGTGTAAGGTAAAAGCATATTACGAATGCCAGGGTTTTTTTCTTTACTAATGTTAGTGAAGCTAGAGGAGGCATATATAAGGTGGGGAGAAGATGAGTTCTAGCTATAGCTTGCCTTAAGTTGTCAGTTAGGAAACGTTTGATTCTATATAATGAGCCAAGTTTCATATGAGCCTTCTTGATGGATGGATATCAAAAGACAAGTTATTATCTATTAGAATGCCTAACAATTTTGTTTGAGTTACAGCTCTTATTATGGTGTTGTTTGAGAAAGAGATTTGGAAAGGTATAGGGTGGACTTACATAACATTAGATTAGTTTTAGAAGAGTTCAGAATCAATTGTGAGTCAGATAACTATGCTTTAACAGACAGGAAGGATTGCTGAGTAATATTGACAAGATAATTTAGGGAAGGAGCAGCACAGATGAGAGTAGAGTCATCTGCGTACTGAATGACAGTGGCTAGTGAAGTGGATGTATGGAGTCTAGAAGAGGACCTAGAATTGAGCCTTGTGGAACTCCCATGTTAATAGGTAGTAAGGTAAAGAGTTCAAGCTGCCATTTGACAGCCTGCTGCCAACCAGATAGGTAACTATGGAACCAAGTTAAAGAGGAGTGGCTGAAGTTAAGGGAGGATAATTCATCCAGAAGTTTCTGATGGGAAACAGTGTCAAAAGCTTTGGATAGATTTAGAAAGATAGAAGATACTAGCTTCCCATTATTTCTATGTTGGTTTATGGTATTAGTGAAACTGAAAAGGGCAATTGTTGCACTGTGATTTAGGCGGAAGCCATGTTGGGTGTTAGATAGGAGGTTACTGGATAATAGGTACTTTAAAAGTTGGTTGTGGACACACTTTTATAATACTTTGGAAAGGGGTGATAAGATGACAATGGGTCTATAATTAAATAATTAAATACAGTTACCACCTTTGTGCAAAGGGATGATATAAGAAATTTTCCAGACAGAACAAAGGGCTCTGAGACAGAGCGATTGATCAGAATACTGACTGGTGATAGCATTGGCTTCCATTTTTAGAAATTCTGTAAGGAGGTTGTCTGCAGCCAAGGTAGTAGGTTTGAGTTTGGATAGTAGTTTTTTATAGTGTCTGTTGGAATGTGGTTACTAGAAAAGGAATTGCTGCTTTCATTAAAGGCATTTGGGATATATGGAGTAGTTATATGGTTGGACTTAGAAAGTGAATGAATAGAACTAGTAAAAAAAGTGTTGAATTGTGTAGCAATATTATCAATATTGTTTAAAGAAGATGGGGATGGGGTCGATGAATGTCCAGGTTGAAGCAGTTTATTAACAGTAGCCCAGAATTTCTTAGGATTATTGTTATGCTTTAATTGTAATATGAAGTAATATTTTTTGTCAAGTTTGACTTGAGACTTAGCTTAATTGCAAAGTTGTTTGTATTGGTCTAGATTTTTTTTTTTTTTTGCTTTTTGATGGAATTCCAGGTAGACCAGGCTTTGTCTCTTTGCTTGAGAAGATGTCTTATATCTTTTGTCAACCAAGGAGCATACTTAGATTTTACTTTTGTAGTTTTAAATGAATGGAGAAAATGTAAGATTTAAACTAGACATAGGTGCAGAGTGCAATGCATTACATGGACTGATGTGCTTGCTCATTAATATTGGGAAAAAGCTAAACTTATCTGCTTCCCTATTGTGAGACCTAATCTTAACAATGCTTAGGGGTGCTTAACAAAAGCTTGTTAAGCATACCCTTAAGATTGGGTCTCATGCTAGGGACTAACAGTAGACAATACCAAGTAGCACGGAACAGTGGAATTAGGTAAAACAGCTTTTAAAACTATTAGAACTTCAGTTTGCCACAATTACAAACAGAAGGTGATAGTTCATAGGTTCACAGATTCATAGGTAGGTACTAGGCTATCAGCCCTAGAGCCTATACAAGCCTAGCCATAACAATTTCCTGGCTATTGCTTCCCACAAATATTTACTTTTATGGACCCCTGTCTAGCAGGGCTACTGATGTGATCCCCTGGGTGAATTTCCTATCTCCCATCCAATCGTCAAGGTTCCTCTTGAAGACGGCCAAAGAGGCTCTCTGCTTGACATGTATGGGCAGTCTATTCCAGATTATGGGGAGTCTCTGGGTCAGGAACCTATCCCTCCAGCATGTTCTAGTCATCATAATGACAAGGTTAAGATCCCTGGAGCATGTGGCTTGGAGGGATTGGGATTTCTTTAAGTGTAGCATATCCAACAACTCTGGATTTGACGTAGCATTGTATGTTAGGCAGAGATCGCCTCTGAGTAGGCGATATGCGACAGAGTATAGCTGGAGTTTCTTTAGACGGTCAGCATAAGGCATCTGCTTTTGGCCTGTGATTCTTTTTGTGAGGTATTTCTGTGGCCTTTCTAGTTGCTGCAGATGTCTGACATACCTCACTAAATGTTGTACTGGCTTTCAATGCCAGGTAAAACACTTCACCCTCCCACAAATATTTTTAACTGATAGTACATGGACCAGATAAGGCTCCATGCAGTGCCAAGAATTATAAGTGGATCTTAGATTATAACCTTTATTATATGTTCACAACATGGATGTCAGGACTCACCTCTCAAGCTTCACACTTGAGATGAATTTCTTGGCATCTATATCTTGAACACATAATACACTGGTCATGATCACAGAACTGATCATATCCTTTATATTAAGTGTCTGAGCTAGATGAGTGACAGGAAGGAGTTGTATACTCGTTAAACTATTCTAGCCAAAAACTGATAATATCTTTTGTCATGAAAGTACAAAAAATATTAAGTTATAGAGAAACAAATTTGACAAATATTTTGAGTTGTGCGGCTTGTTAAAAACAGGTCTGGTAAAATGAATTAGCAATATATATAACAAAGACTATATGCATTCAAAGTCAGTCGTACTGTCACACAGACATCTTAGATCCTGAGCAGATCCTCTACAATGATAGCCTGCATAATTTATTACAGATTTATTCATAGGTTTAGGAAGCTTATTAGAAGAATATCATAGATAATTTAAACCTGAAGCATTACCAGATTCATGCTTGCAGGATGGTAGCAGTGTCTCTAAGGAGTAAAGCAGAACATGAACATTTGACAAACCAGAGCCTAGGTGGCATTGACAAGCAATTAGAGATGACATGCTTAAATAATATGGTTATTTTTGGGAAGAAAAGCAATATTTGCATTTGTGTTCATATGAAATATTGAAATAAAGTGATTAAAAGAGAGTATATGCAATTGCTTCTAGTTGAAGAAGTGGTCTGAAACATGTCAAATTTAATTATGTTTTAGAAGCAGTTTTAAAATAGAGTTTTGGATATTAAAACTAGCAGAAGAAAGCTCCATATCTTGCACATTCAGTATGTAATTAGGAAGGTAAACATCGCATAGATTTCCATTTTGAATTTTTTCATCACATGTTGCACAAGGAGCTGAAGGCCTATGCAATGGCATGGACCTACAGAACCCTAAAATCCTCAGAATAGAAATTAACTTTTGCTAATGATTATTATAGTGAGTTGCTATTCTCTTTTGCTAAATCCAAGGAACATAACAATTCCAAATCATATACGGCTTTTAGATAACCTGCAGCAATTGAAATCCATCCTAAAATATCACCTGGCAACTAATGAACTATACAGGTATACCAAACTTCCAATTTGAAATATGCAATCCTAACTCTGTTTGCTATAGAAGCTATACAAGTGTATTTAATATAGTATTTTTGATTCTAATCACAGTATCTTGAAAACATATATTTCAATAACTTGATATGCTGCTTTATAAATAATGTTTTTGACTATTTGCTTTGAAAGACTTTGAAAATAATGTCTATTGACTTTTTTTTTTCTTTTAAATTATCAAAAATATATTTTTTAGTCTTGTTTTTGAGCTTTTCTCCCTGGGCCTCTACTAAAAATGGATGCCTCAATTTCCAGATGGATTCTACTAGTAAACAAAAGCAAATAAAATGCAATAAAATAAAATAAAATAAAAGCTTAAAATAAGAGTGCTCTTGTAAACCAAACTGATGATCTATTAGTGTGGGGTCAGACATGAGAAAGTATGACCAGAGGTTAATAAAACTACTTAATAGGTTAGGACAAGCAAGCTTTTAAGTTATATCAGTGCAAATGTGATGTAAAGAGACAAGTCTGAAAACAGGGCTGATATTCAGAATGATTAAAACCCAACACAAAATAAGCAAATAAATAAGTAAATAAAAATTCTGAGCCATTTTGCCAAAGCTAGATGACAAATATTCACTACAGACATTTCTAGGAATCATGCAATATATTGCAAAATTAAAATGTGATATGTCTACAGTACCTATACTATATTAGCATGAGGTAGCCTGGGATTGGAATTATGAATGCTCAGTAATCTAGTTAGAGATGTGCCAACATCAAAATGCTGTAAGGAGAATAAACCAGTTTTACTGCAAAAAAATACCAGTCATAATGACAAAGGAGCTGTGACACTACAGGAAATAAAACATTTACCTATTGGTTAGAAGTGTTTGCAGATATACACGAGAGATACAGTATATGTCCAAGTAGAAAAGAAACATTCAGCAATAGGGTATTGATGTCAGAAACATCAGACTGAAAGGACCGTAAATGCATGCAAACCTTATTCAAAAAATCTTTGCATAGAGCTCTTCCAAGACTATAGATGATCTCTCTTGTTATGTCTTGAAACACTTTGTGCATGCATCATTGCACATGATGAGTTATGTGCTGTAATGCATTTTACCCCTTTTCATTTCTAACATATATGGGCTGTTTTATTTATTTAGTTAGTTAGTTAAGTCATTGTTGTTTTTATAAGATTTTTCTTAAGCATTTTATGAAGCAAAGGCCCAAATAAATGTGCAGAGTACCTGGTGGTGACAGGGTAAGTTTAACACTGGGATGCATGTACATGTGTGAAGGTGCAGCCATTACATTCTATGGGTGCACCTCCATGTAATACTAACCTGACCTTACTGGTTATAATGGTCAATACACAGTGGTGCTATGAAAATATGGCTTTACTTAGCATTACATTAAGGAGCCAGATCTTCTTAAAACAGGACTGAGGTGATTGAACTGAATCATGGTGCAGTCAGCATTTCATGTTATGGTACTACATGTAATTAAATTATTGTTTCAAAGTACTTCAATTTAAAGAAAGATCATCTGAAAATAGAATACAGCCCAAACAAGGAGCTACAAGCTCTGTAGATTTCATCATTTTACATCTACCATTTACTAGACATGCATGAAGAACCGATAAAAGAAAAGTTACTATCTTTTAAGTAATATCAGAGTAAGTGAACAAATGTCAGAGATGTACAGTTAGACATAAATGCAATTAATGAAATAGACTACAATGAGCAAAGATCATCAGTAAGGGAATAAATGTTGTCTTATTTTCAGAGAAGAAATAAGTTCTGTTGAAGGCTTGATGTTCTAAACTGATAAAATAATAGTTCTCAGAGAAACTAAAAATCATGCTTTTTAGGATACATAAATCACATCTGTATAAAGTACAAAGAACAACAGATATACTGTTTTGGTCAGTTATGTCAACTCCAAAAGGATAAGTAATTTGGAGATGTACCATCTACAATTCATAACATAACAAAAATTAAAAAAGCAGAAATGCTAGCCTACAGACCATTTCATATATGGTGACAAGTGGATACTGAAATATTCAAGTTTAGAGAGGCTACACAACTCATATGCATCGATTATTACTCCAAATTCACTGAATTATCAAAACGACAGAGAAAACAAATATATATAGGTTCATAGGTAGGTACTAGGCTATTGGCCCTAGGGCCTATACAAGCCTAGCCAAAAAGGTACCCTGGCTTTCTCCACCCAAGAAAATTATTTTCTTGTGCCCCTGTCAAGCAGAACCACAGAAGTGATCCCCGGGGTGAATTTCCTATTTCTCATTCAATCATCAAGATTTTTCTTGAAGAGTGCTAATGAGGAGCTCTATTTGACATAGATAGGTAGTCTGTTCCAGAGTATGGGAAATCTCTGGGACAGGAATCTATCCCTCCAACATGTTCTGTTTATTGTGGTGACAAGATTTAGGTCCCTGGAGTGTGTAGCTCAGAGGGATTGGGATTTCTTTAAGTGGAGCATGTCCAACAGCTCTGGGTTTGACACAGGTTTGTATGTTAGGCAGAGATCGCCTCTGAGTAGGGGATATGCGACGGAGTAAAGCTGGACTTTTTTGAGATGGTCTGTGTAAGGCATCTGTTTGAGGCCAGTAATCCTCTTTGTGAGGTATTTTTGTGGCCTTTCCAGTTGTTGTAGATGTCTTGTGAGGTACATACCAAAAGGGGCGTTGTACTCTATAATGGGTCTAATGAGTGATGAGTAGAGGGGAACAATGACCTCTTTTTATCTGGATGAGAAACCTTTTGTGATGAGGTGTGCTATGTACAAGGATTTCCTGACCAATGTGGCGATGTGATTATCAAAGGAGAGACTACTGTCCACCTGTGTCCCAAGGTCTCTTATCACACTTTCGGTGTTAAGTAGACTACCGCCTATGTGGTAGTTCATGGGTACAGAGTTTTTACCAAAGGGGATGACAATGCACTTTTTGGCATTGAGCTTGAGACCATGGCTTTGACACCAAGCATCTGTCTCAGTGAGGCCCTTTTGTAGGGTTTCGATTATGGCTCTTAGTTTGCAGTCATCTGCAAATTTAGTTAACCAAAGACCTTCTGAGTTACCCTGTACTTCAGAGAAGTACCAAACAGCAGTGGACCCAGGACTGAACCCTGTGGTACTCCACTTGTCACTGGTCTGAAGTCTGGTTTGGAGTCTGCTACTTTCACAGTGTGGGTTCTCTCAGTAAGCCAGTTGGCAACCCATCTTGTGACATAGGGATTTATACCTAGTTTAGTGAGTTTATCTATAACTCCAGAGTGGGGGATGGTGTTGAACGCCTTGGCGAGATCTAGATAGGCTGTGTGAACTACCTTACCCTCATTTATGGCTTTGGTGAGAACTTCAAAGAAGTCTATCAGGTTTAGGAGACATGATCTGCCTTTTACAAACCCGAACTGTGTGGGTCCAGAGTTTGGAGATCTCCAATGTCTTTGTTTATGAGTTCCATGATGATACGTTCCATGGCCTTGCAGACCAGGCTCATCAGGCTAATGGGACAGTAGTTCCCGGGGTCTGTTGTGGCCCCCCATTTGTGGAGTGGGATAACCGTCATGGTGCACCATTCAATGGCCACAAAGCTTGAGGTGAGGCTACGATTGAATATGGTACTTAGGTGGGGTGCCAGTTCATTCTGTAGTTCATGTAGAAGGCAGCCTGGGATGTTGTCAGGTCCCCTGGATGCTGTATTCTTGGCTTTGGAGAGTGAGGTTTTTACCTGTGCAGCCGTGATTACAGGAACTTTGCATTCTTCCCATATAAAGATGGACCTTTTAGGTGATGAGAGGGGGGTAAAGTTAGCACTGAACCTATCTGCCAGGATGTTAGCAATATCAGTTGGTTCTGTATATTTAGTGTCATTGTGCTGTAACTCAGAGCAGATCTGAGTGTTGCCATTGAGATTCGTGACATAGCTTTAGAATGCTTTGTAGTTGTCTTTAGAAACAGTGGCAATCTTGTTTTCATAACTAGCTTGGGAGGATTTTATGAGGGATCTCAGCTTCTTACTGAGGCTGACCAGGGAGTTCCTCCAATTGTGGGATTTTACTCTTTTTTGCAACAGTTTCTTTTTTCTGTTGTAGAGTTTGTTTATGGCAGAAGACCACCAGATTGGCTTCCTTTTTTTGGAGGATAGCATCTTGGTTCTGTTAGGGATAGCATGATCCATGCACTCATGTAAGTGCTTATGAAGTGCATTTGTGTAGGATTCAGCAGTCGTACCTCTATTGTCCATCTGCATGGGTGTTGTGAAGTTTGCCACTTCTGTCTTAGGAAGTGTGAAGTTGGCTTTGGAGAAATTTTTTACGGTTGTTTTCCTAATGGAGGGTGGGAGTGAGATGTAGATGTCTAGGGTGATTAGCTTGTAGTCGGATCTGAGCAATGAGGAGCTGACCTCTGGTGTGGAACACCGGTCACCCATGTTGGTGATGACCAGGTCTAGGATATTGCTGCCTCTGGTGGGGGTGTGGATAAGTTGATCCAAGGTGTTGGAACTGATGATTTCCAGAAAACGTTGAGCAAAAGAGTTCGTACATGAAGTAGTTTTCCCAGTTAATGGTAGGGTAGTTGAAATCACCCATTATTAGAGTGCTGGGTTGCACCTTAATATTTCCCAGTGTATCAAGAAAAGAGGAGTGGGAATTCTGGGGCATGGTGGGGGGTCTGTAACAAGCTACAATCTGGATTGCGGTTTTGCCCAGAGTTAGTTGAACTTGGGTAATCTCGGATGCATTATGCTGAGCAACTAGCTTGGAGGTGTGGATATCCTTAATGAATATGGACATGCCTCCACCTTTAGTGTTTCGGTCAGGGTTTGATGGCCGAAAGGTGTGGTATAAATTATAGCCTGGTAATGCAGGGGTGCTCTCTGGAGCTTTGAACCAGGTCTCTGTCATTGCACATATGTCAATGTTCTCCATTTTAAGGAGTGCCTCGAGTGACTGCATTTTGAGGTTTAGACTTTACTCTTAAGGCAGGTGATAATGTACTTTGTCATATCTTACAATGGGCTGACCAATCTGATGTCAGAGGGGGATAAATCCTTGATTACAACTCAACCAATGCAGGTTCGATTAGCATCTTGGGTGACTGATGGAGCAGCATTGAGAGATGGGCATGTCCATCCCTGGGGGACAGTGGTCTGTGTCACTCATGGTGAAAAAAGTAAACTTCATAAAAGAAAGTTCAGACATCTGAGCAAAGCAAATATGTCAAAACAAATAGTCCAGAAAAATAGTGATCAGCACTGTCACAGTCTGTCTTCATACAAGAAAATAAAGATGTACCATGAGTTGCCGGGAGATTTCACAGCTGCTACATCACTGATACATAATATAGTTGCTCAGTTTTCTTAATTTAAAAAGGAGGATGTTATATATGGGTTCATAATATTAAGGGTAGTGAGCTAGAATGATTTGTGTGTCATGGCCTAACCTCCAGGCCACCCTAAAATCTAAACTAGAACAGTGTTACAACAAGGTAGCTAGATTTGCAGCTCATAGAAGTCACAGAACAGATCACTGCCCTGCACTAAAAACTCTAAATGGGCTAGAATTATCCCACAAGTAAATTATACCCAAATTCTGACAACACCTAAAATGACATTTAACCCCACTTCCTGCCCAGCTATAAGTAAAGTTCACCACCACTAACTCCCAAATCATCACCTCCCATCCTTTGACAACAATCTACTTGACATCTGTAAGCCTTACAAAAACTACAGTCAAAGTCTGTAGTCTCACTTTGTAGCAAAAGTTTGGAATATGATCCTTGCACTCATCAGGGCAATACATTTATTTAAGCTGCAACTCAAAGACTTCCTGTCTGACTCCTGGCTTTGCACTTGCTGCTCTCCTGACTAAGACGTCGGCTCCTTCTCCTCTAATACCAATATACATCCTAGCTGTCCATTTCATTCTTTTTATTTATGTCTCTTAACTGGAGATGTAACATATCAATGAAGGAAGCTGGTGCTTGATATAACATGAACACAGAGAATCCATATAATCAAAATGTATTAAATGAATTAAGCGCGTTCGTCTCTGTATGAGACAAATAGCTACAGTCACACATTGCTGGAGATGTATTTCTCTTACTCTTATTTCCCTTACTATTCATCTTTCTTGTACTCATTATTTCTCCTACCTCCTATATCTTCTCCACTTATTACATCTAACAAATCGTTTTTTCACTTTCCCCAGTCTTCCTCTCTTCATTCTCATCCAATGTCTGAATTTTCTATCCTGACATTTGCTTTATGAATGAGTAATAATCTCTCACTTATAACATGTCCAAAACTTTCAGTGCTACATGATATTGTACTTTTCTTGTTTTAATGATAGTGTATGTGTGTTATCTACGTTATATGGATATTAATATCTGTATTAATCTATGTATTTACAGTATATTGTAATATGATGTCAACTTTCACCTACGTATATATGTATATATTTTCTGTTCTTTTATTTGTGGAACTTTCCTCCCTGCGCCTCTGCTGAAAACGGATAAAACTATCCAGTCCGACTTTCCCGTTAAACAAATGTTAATAAATAAATAAACAGATGTTGTATACAACACATCATTGGCAGGTCTGAGTTGGAACATAGACCTCCTGGAAATGTTACCACAGATATGTTATTTATTAAGCCTCCTGACATGATATCTGCCCTGTAGTGGAGGGCAATGATTTGTGCAAGGCTTGAAGAAGGTAGGGCTTATAAGCAATCATTCATAGCTTGATTTGTCATGTCATACCTATGTCAGCTTTACGGTTTGAGGGAATAGCTGCTCATATTTTGCTGCATTCTCCCTATTCAAACAATGGGAATGTTGCTCCAAATCTATATTGTTTTATATTGCCCAAGCTTACAGACTCTCTGGGAGAGACTTTTTACTGTTCTGTCTTTCTCTGAGATGACACGACCTGCATGTGATAATAAGGTAATGGAGTATGAGGGAGTGCAGAAGGATTTGTCTCCACTGCAAAAATGTTTTCCTTGATTTTTGCTAAAAATAGTTTTGCCCTTAATCTGCTCAAGTACTCAAGTATGAGGCATTTATGGGCTGAGTGTGTCAGTTTTAGGGAGTTACTGCCAGGGAATTGTGATCGAGTTACATAATGTTAAGCAGACAATAGCAGATTCAAGAAAAACAACTGGAAACCGACAAGACTACATTTGCAGTTCTCCTGCCCTTTCTTTCTTTTCTGCCATTAGGTTAATTATTCAGCCTGTACTCTGATTTTTGTATTTAAGGCCTAGTTCAGGTTTCAGAGATGCATGGCAAGCATGTGTGGATTTAAGGAAGACAGATGTACTTAGAAGTCTTATTTTATTTATTTATTGGCCCTTTTCAGGGGCAACTAGTTTTCACTATTCGCTTAAGTGAATGTTTCAATCACATACCATTTCTAAGCAGAGATTAATGGAATGAAACCCAGACCTACAGGATGACATTATTTCACAGTCTATACTCTTAACCCTCTAAGCTTAATTGCCAGACCCTATCGAAAGCTCTGATGGGAATCAAATATAATCGATTATATATTACATTTGAATGTCTTTTTTATTTATTTTACCGGAAGTAAAGCATAATGCAAATCTTTAATGTTGTCACATAGACTCTTCATAGTCAGCTATAGGAATCTGAGTCAGGTTTTGCATGTGTTGTGAAAGGCAGTTTTATTACAACTTTTATACTCCTCTGGAGGCATCTGAGTACTAACGTTAGCATCTGTGTCACCACATCATAGTAGTAGTTTACTAAAGCCGTCACACATTTTTTATGAAATATTTGGAAATGAAAATGTGTTACATAAATTAAACTAGTTAGTATTGCTTTGGCCTACTCGGGATAAGTTTGTGTCCATAGATAATGGGAAAAATTTATGGAATATATTCTACTATGGATGTGTCATGACATACAGAATGTTGACTTACGGATCTTGTTGAAATATCAATAAATGTAGAGAGCTGCTAGAATAACAGGATTTTTATTGGTATGCATTTTCTGAATGATATGAATTCTGAAACACAAATGTATGTCATTATTTAGTGACTTCAGTCCTCAGTGATTTGCCAGAAACCCACAAATTTTAGAGTAACAGACCAAAGATATGAGGCAAACATCTGTATAGCTGGAGAGCCAGGGCACTCACCGTTTTCACTCCACCTGCTACACCTCTGCAGATAAAAGTCCTGTAGTTTATTCTTCAGGAAATATATAGTTCAAACTGAATATGGTGCATTTGTAGGTATGTGTGAATTAAAGACACATCTAGGTAGCTACAGGCTTGATGACTTTGACTGTACCTATAAGGGTAATAAAGTGGTTGGAACTTAAGCAAGAATGAAATGACTGAGGGATGGAGTGGGATGGTATTGTTTAAATTCATCCCAAGAGTCAATGGCTGCAAACTTCTACTTATGCAAACAAACCTGATCACATCTAAATAGTTCCCGTTCTTTCTCTGCTACTTATTTTCCTCCACTTTATCCAACGTGTCATTATTCCCCTTCCCTGTAGCATAATCCTTGCTGAAAATATTCTGTCAGTATCTCTTACACCGTCCTCCCTCCTCTTCTGATCTATTAGCTTACCTTGGAGTTTTTCCTTCCGTGGTATTGTTGGCTAAGCCTGCAATAAGAGTTAGTATCCTGCTGGCTTAGTATAAAACTATGACATTATTTAAAAATATCTTAATTCTGCTCATATAAATATATCAGTTTACTATTAAAACTTGGAAACTGCATTGGTTGACTGGCATATGGTCAACATGCAGTTTCCAAGTGGGCAGAATGTCGAACCCAAATCGATTGACTACACTACACAGAACAGGTAGTATCAGTCGGGCATTTGGGTTCGACATTATGCAGTGGGATCACAGTTTAGTGAGGAACAGGGAATTAGCCCATTTCCTCACTGAAGTACGATCTTGGAATTGGTATATTTAATGTGTAGGGGGTGTGGTGGGTGCAGTGGGGCATAGCCCCCCCCCCTGCAAAACAGTAGAATTAATGTACCACTGACTGTAAAGTCTAATGGTATGTTAATGTTCATAGCCAGAGGTGCGTGACATCACCTTCTGGTATGTCGAATACTTCGAACCATGGTTGATGTATTCATTTTTGGATTGGTTTAGTTTCTGGCATGCCGAATTCCACATTTAGAGTTGACATTTTAAGAGGTCGACCAATGCAGTTTCGACATGGCAATAGTAAACTGATATATCTATATGCATGTATGTATATACATACATACATCTGTGGGTCTACTTTTATCCATTGAAATTACACTTCAGCGAAAGTCAGTTAGACAAGCTCGCTTTCACAAAAGTGCTTTTATCGGAAAACACACCTTCGTGAAAATCAACTCATCGAACTACAACAAAAAAAGAAAAAGAAATACAGCACACACATGAATGCAGTGGACGCAAGCCCCCCCTGCACCCCCCCACACCTGCGCTACTTATATATACTAACTCCATGATCACACTACAGTGGGGAAAGGGAATATTCCCTTATTTTCATTGTACCGTGATCTACAACAACCAGCTCCCCTGCCATACACTAGTTAAGAAACACCATACCTGCACCACCACAGGATCCCAGAACCAGCAAACTCTGTTTGCTGAATTGCTTTTTTGCGAAAGTGCATTTTTGGATAAATGCACTTTCATGAAAACAGACTCATCGAACTAAGTTTTGTTGAAGTGTAATTTCGATGAGTCAGAGTAGACCCATATTTATAAATACATACATATGCATATACTTGTGATTCATAGTCAAAGTTTCATGCTATTCTGCATCATCTACAGATTTATTGTAAAAGCCTGTTCTATCTATTTTGCAATCTATGATGATGTTGTCGGTTGCTGATAGCCTTGTTATTTTCCAGTGTGAGCTCATTGTCTTGGCTGAGCAAAACTAGTAGGTGGTGCTCACTGGCCAAGGGGGTGGAGATACAGACAGAGAATAGCAAACTATAATTTTTGACAATCAGGAGATAATTGATAGGTTCAGAGTAAACAGAGAGAATTTAAAGGTTTTAGTGAGTATACATGCCCCCCCCCAGTGGCAGTGGGTGAGATGCAGGTTTTTTCTATCCCTGTGGATGCAAACATATGTATGTACTATAATTGCCACAGGGACCCTTCAGAGACAAACTGGGAAAATGTTGGGTCTCTCACAGGCATCTGCCTTGAAAATACTATGGCAGTTCCTGGATGTACTCTTTCCTTGTGTGAATTAGTACATCTATTTCCTGGTGTCACCTAAGGACCAAGCATGGCCTATTTTTACCTTTTATGGGGTTGCACTTTTCAGTGTGGTCCTCTATGTGATAGATTGTATACGTGCTGCAACTAGGGCCACATCTGGTCCAGGGGGTAGTGCGGTGCCACAATAGAAGGGGCTACAATTCCATCAATTGCCAGGTAGTATGTGATACATGGGGTGCATCACTAATTTCTCTGCTCAGCATCTGCCATTCTAGTTCACTCTAGTGCCTATTTCTGCATGGTAGGATGCCAAGTGGTCACCGTGTTTGTAATTGTTTCCACTGGAGCCAAAGCTCATGACACCAGTGAGAAATTCAACAGCAGGTGCAGAAAACAAGTGCAGCACAGCCCTATCCCAGACCTGCATTGTCACTGAGGGGGTGCTTTGCCTCCTGAATGGTCATTTTAGGTGCCTGGATGGTCTGGGATGCACTTCAGTATGACCCAGATACTGCATGCAGAGTGTTTACTGCATGTTGCATTCTGCACAGCATGATCATGCGTCAGTCTTGTAGTGAAGTGACCCATGGTGTCGCTGCAGTTCCGAGTTATACTCTTACTATGACTAATGCTGACCAGCTGACAGGAACAGTAAGGCACCCAATGTGGCAGGCTTGTGCAGTGCATATGCCTAGGCAGGTAAAGTGACATTCAGGTTAGTGTTTCCTTTCTTATAAAAGATACATAGAGAATAACTGATGCATGCAGTGATACGTGTGGACTATGCTGTATGGTGCATGACCTATTTTCATTGTTCATCAGACATTCCTTCTCAACTTTAAATAATTCATTTTTATTTCAGAACAGGTACTCATATTATTGTTTGTAAAAACCATGCTTGAGTGCTCACTGACTAATGTTCAGTGATGTCATAAGGCATCATATAAGGAATAATAGCATTTTTAACTGTTTTGCACACTACATTCTGCAGAGATGGTGTACCTTAGTATACATGTACTGAATATTTTCAAGTGGTGCTATTAGTAAAAAGTGCTACTTTAGTACTTAACATGAGTTCATACCTTGCAATTGAATAATGTTTTTTTTTATATTATGCAATGTTTCCTCAGTTTGAACTGTGTTGTTTACTGAGGTACTGTCCATCAGATTATTTAATTTTGTCATACAAAATAATGTGTAACCTCAGAAACAAAAAACTCATCATTTGTGTAATGGTAAGGTTGAAGTGAAAGCAGAGTTTCTTTACATGGCAGGACATCATTTTAGTGGTTCCTTGAATACTTGCACATTACTATTTTTAAGTTGTAGGCATATGTAGCAATGCTAATGCACAGTGCATTGGTGATATTGACTGTAACTGTATTATCGCATATAGATTTATTTTCATAGCCCAATGAGGTTTTAAGTAGTACCATTCAGGAATGAAATGCATATAATTTAAAAGTAATATTAACCCCTCCCCCATCCTTTTTACTACTTTATTTAATAATTTATTTCCCTTTAAGTTAAACATTGACATGTGTGAAAATCAAATTTTAAGTAACAGAAATGTCACACTTGAATCACAGAATGTCAAGGACAAATGTGTAATACACAGCTAAAGACATGCATCTGCAGTGTTTCTCCGTGGGCCTATGCTGGAAATTGGCTTCATTCCAAGTCGGACTTTCCTGGTAAACAAATGATAAATACATAAATAAATAAATAAATAATAAATAAATAAATAAAGGTAGGCTAGGGTGATTGTGCAAGTGTTTTGAAAAAGGGCTGTCATGGGAGCTGGATGATGAGTTGGTCCAATGTTGCTACTCACTTGATGGAGGTGATCTTGCAGACACTGATCTGACAGCACTACAGGACCATGACTGGGACCTTGAATGAGAGGTTCTGTTGGTGTAGATGAACAAAGATGTGGCCTGGATGAAATTTATTGTGCTTGTTCCTCCTATAAATTACAGTACTTGTAGTCTCATATGATCTACCCTCACATGCCTGGACAGTATCCATCCACTTTCCCTTCCAAGATTGACTCTTACTTGAGTCTGGTTAAGTCCTAACTAGTGTACAAATGGAGACCGCCATGGTAGCTTGGTGTTCCACCATTCTGCACATCAGTATGATCATGGTTTTATCCCTGCTGTGTGCCATTTTCATGTAGTCCTGAAAATCCTCAGGTATAACCTGGAGGACTCCGACCATTTCCACCTGACTATATGTGGCAGTGCTCTGAGCCTTACGTGTCTCCTAGAGTAACTGTGACAAGTTCCTTCACCAGGCATCCCTTTGTAAAAGTGTCACTGTGGACAGTGTTACCTCTGAATTCCTGTCATCACCCTGAACATGTTCATTTGTGTTTGGAGATAGTGGTACAGAGGTTCATGGGTTCTCCTGCTATACAAGCATGAGTGCAATGTCAGCGTGTGCTTGATTTTGTGATGCACTGTCACTTCAGGCAGTTAACATCTGCGCTGTGAAATCCTATGACTAAATTTTGGGGCTTCATGCCACTTTCCTCAGGCTGCATCATAAATATAAGTATGTTATAATCCTCATCTTCTTCAGCAGGCATTCTGCTGCTAATACCTCTCAAATTTGTTAGTGTAGTGAAACTGTTAGTTTCTGATGCTGACCTGTAAAACATTATTTAGAACATTACCTATAAATAAGTAGCATGCACTACTGTATGCTGAGTAAGGAGGTATGTGGGACACTTACCATGCACACTGCCTTCATTATCACTCTGTACTGATGTGAAAATGTCATCTTTGCAAAGTAATTGTTGTGTGTTTAATGTAACCATGCCATGTCATCATTCAAAAAACATATGTTATTGTTTCTAAACCAGCCTTCCTGAACAGATGTGTGTTGCTGTTGTAGACATTGGCAACAACAAGTTTCCCCCCTTATTATTCCAGTCCCATCATCATCATCATTGGTGTTACAGTCATCCCCAAAAATGGATAGGAGGTACCCTCATCTGCTGTTAAAGGGATAAGTGTTGAAGGCCCCCTCCCAGTACTGATATGGGCAATTTCATTCTGCCATACCTCATCCTCAGCAGTTCCCAGAATGGTGTGGGAATGTGTGGATAAGTTCAGTTATTTTATACCCTGATCATATTTAGAAAAGGCAACCTGGAATCATATGCATGTCAGTTTGCCCAACCATGAAATGCTGTCCTTACCCCTCTAACATCATCTGGCAAACCTTATAACCCAAAAGCACTCAACATTTACTGAACAATGGTACTCACAAACACAGGAAGATTTATTTCTACAAAATGCAACCCCCCCAAGAAATGTATTTATAATGCTGTTACACTGCATGAGAAATGTATAAATAACATTCAACTGTAATACTTCAAAGGTAGCAAAAGCAATGCACAACAGCAACAAGTACATGTATGATACAAACATGAAGAGTTCATTAATGACTTTTATCCACTGTATAAATGAAACCTGAATGTATTCCTTTAATAAAATATGTAGGTGATAAAGCATTTTTGGTTAAATCAACCTTGCCAAGATTAACAGTACCAGGTCTAATGGCCATGCATGTTAACTGGGTTTTATTAGGGTAATGTTACAACAGAGGGAGTGGTTCTAAAACTGTGAACCACAGCCCTGTTCATACCTTCTTCATTCTGGTACTGTCACTTTGAATGATGGCAGTACCTTTGAAGGCATGAGGCCATGCTCCAAGCTGGCCAGATAAAGAAACCGAAGTAATATTCTACCTTCTGAGTGATTCATACCTGGATAAGCTCCTGGCATGCATTACAGGGTCAGACTGGAAAAAAAAAATTGACATCTGGTGGAAGGTGGGTGAGCACCTGTCATCCCTGACAGGGTAGCAGCATGAAGGCCTGAGTTTAACAGTATCTTTTATTAGTTTGTAATCTTTTTGTCATATTAAACATAGATTTAAAAAATAAACTAAAATAAGGTTGCACAATTGAAGAAATATGTGCACATGCAAATATGTGTACATAATTTTATTAAAATAATGAAAAAGAAAGAATAAACATGTCTGTACACAGAGCTATATCTGTATAAAAATACATGGTATGTTTAAGTGATAACATAATTGTCTGTATAAATACAAATGTATATGTATGAGTAAAATATATGTAAATGTGCATATATATATATATATATATATATATATATATATATATATATATATATATGTGTGTGTATATTACAGATTTTTATCTGCATCACTTCACTTACAATCATTTGTTATATATATAAATGTATGTATCTATATAAAAATATCTGCATTGGCATACAATTTTATTTATTGTATATATTGCCTTAAATAATATTTAAAGTACAGGCAGATAGTTTTTGTAAAGAAAGGATTTTACTTTTGTGTAGGTCAGAAAATATTTATTAGAATATTAACTGTGTAAGACAGTCAATCTTCTGCAATGTTAACTGCATGCTCAAGATGGCTAAACTCAGTCAGACACCATACCGTAGTTGGAGTGGAGATTAAAGGAGGGTGGTGGAGGTTGCAGTATCAAAAGAATGCCCAGCATATAGTTTATTGAGAAATGACCAGTTGTATAACTTCTGTACACATTTAACCCCCCCCCTTATATGCAGTTAATAAGCAAAAAAAAAAAATGTAAATGTACACATTATTGTCCTGAAGTATATGTCCTGCATCCATCTGTAACACTGAATATGTTTTATTTCATGAAGTTTGAATCAAAAGGAAGTGAAAATTTCCTTTCATTTGTTTTGTGTGTGTGTGTGTGTGTGTGTGTGTGTGTGTGTGTGTGTGTGTGTGTGTGTGCACAAGTTCTGCTTCTATCTGAACAAAATTCACAAAATGTTAAACAAAACTGCAATTTACATGTGCAAACCATAAATGTTTAAGTAGACCCTAGACTGAAAACATATGGTAAGTCTCCAGACAATGCAATGCCCCAGACAGAAAAGCTGTGTACACACGTAAAACAGTAACAATTTATAACTTGCATTAAAGGAAATATTATCATGTTGCTTTACTTTCTAATACCATGATGGGATTGGACCCCATTTCTATGTCAAAGTATGATTAAAGTTTGTGAAATTATTATTGTTTAATTTCTGATGTTGGCCAAAAGTTCTCTTCGCAGCACCTGCAATGTGTATAGAACAGACTCCTGCAATTCATCAGGAAATACATTTATCGGTAGCATATCTAAATACGACTATACATTCTTTTTTATGAGACTCATTGCTCTTGCTACTATTGGAATGGTCTGGGTATCCTTCTTGTACAGTGCTCTGTTTGCACCTATGCAGCCTGGAATTGTATGACTGTGTCTCTCTGTACATAATACACTGTAGTCACTGGGTGTAGCAAATGTAATGAGCAATACTACTTGTGTCTTCTTTTCATGGACAAACCTATGTGGTTTAATTGCGTCTATTTTTGAACTGTTGGTAATTGTTGAGGCAGAGAATAACTCACTGTAACTTCGACAAATACGAGAAACTTAATAGGTTCAGCATAGACAGAGAGATGCAGCAGTCTTTTGTCATGTTATCAAACTGCGGTGGTGGTGCTCCGGTAGCGTTGTTGCCTCACAGTAAGATGTTGTCCTGTTTGATTCTCAGCTAGAGCGTCTTCTGTGTGGAGACATGCATGAATGGGCGTACCTTCGTTGAAGGTTGTGTGTCAGGGCTGGCAACTCAGCACGTAAAAATCTACTGCCAATCATTAGCGGACCGGAGTTCCACTGTGGCGACCCCTAACCGGGAAAAGCCAAAAGACACAACAACAACAGCATTGTGCCTTTCAGAATACAGGCCCTTTGCCATTAGTATATCACACCCAGCAACAAGATGTTTGACTGTTTCTAGTTCTGTTTTACATTACCTGCATTTGTCTGTTTCAACCACATGTACAATGGAGTTTTAAATCAACGTGTATGTATTCCACTATCCTAGTCTGCTAATATTAACCTTCCATCTATTGGTTTAAATTCACTTCTCCTTAACCATTCCTGCATCAGATCTTGATTGCCATGAGGTTGCTCTAGGAGTTTTCTGTGATTGCAACTAAATTTATGCCTTTTCCACATTTCTTAACTTCTTACCTGATTCTTCTCCTTATATTATTTCATTTGATTTTTGGGTATATATCACATCATCGAAAACACTAATTATCAAATCACACTTCAGTAAACTCACTTTATCGAATGGCTACTTAATCAAAGTTTTTCATAAGGAAAAACAACGGTTGGCCATCATTGGAAATTTGCCTTTTTCACCACTGTAGTCTGATCTTGGAGTTGGTATATTTAGTTAGGGGGTTGTGGGAGGGTGAAGTCCCCCACTGGTGGTTTTAAATTTTTAGAATTTTGTGAACGGGTGGTAGGTTGGACAGCTGTTGCTTTTCCCTATGAAAAACTTTAATTAAATGGCCTTTTGATAAAGTCAGATTTCGACAAAGTGGGTTCATTGAATAGTGATTTGATAAATAGTGATTTCATCAATGTAATATAGACCCATTTTTTTGGCCCATTCAGTTATTTCCTGATTTTTATTTACTTCAGGTTTGATTTCCATTTTTGTTCGACACTGATATGATTCTGCTAAACTAAGCAGAGAAGTCATCTTAGACTTGTTTTCCTTATGTTTTAAAACTTTCAATATGCTTGGATCTAATGGCATCAGGAGATATGCATACATTCCTGCAATTGCAGATCTATAAGTGCAATCACTTTTGAGGAGGTCCAGACCCTATTCAGAATGAGGAATATATATAATCTTAGTATAGGCTAATTTTTTATATCCTTTGATAAGCGTGAAGCATTTTTAATGTTTTCTTGTTCAACAGATCCAATACTTTTTAGGGACAATCAATCATCCCAAAACTGTAAGTCAGAACAGGAAGTACAAATTGGTTTATAGCTTAGACTTGGATAGGGCTGATTTTAATATTAATTTCAGGGTCTTAAAATATTCTTTACTGAGTTATGATTGCATTTGTTCATGTTTTATTGTCGGTCCTTCATCAGTTTTTCCTCTTGCTCAAGTTCCTTTACATCACGTTCCTGTCCTAGATTAATATTTTCTTGGTGCTGCAGCGTTCCTGCTTTAAATGTTGCTTTTGCACATTTATCAAAACCAAATGACATCCTTGTATCATCTGAGTAAGTTTTGACCACTTCCATTTGTGCTTTCAGCTCCTCATTAGATGAACTATACAGTTTTAATTGTCCATGAAAAAAAGATAAGTCTTTACAGTTTGTTTTTTTCTTGAAGCCAAATTGTAACCATCCCTGGGATAATAATTTGTGCTTTAGAATTGCTGAGCTGCTATGTGGTTTACTATTGTTTCATGACCAACTAAGCAAAGTGCCAGGTCACCAAGGTTGTAGGTTATTAAATTTATTCAGGTTAAAAGTAAAAATAAAGGGTAAGCGCTTTCATGATACAATAGATCGTTTCATTAGACAATCACATTAAAAAGAACCATCTATATACCAATAGCACTGTGACATCATTTCCTGTTGCAAGAAACATGTAAAAAAATATTAACAACAATAAAAAATGACATAGCATAATAGCAATATACTTAAAAAACACCAAAATACATAACTTTAAAACATTCATATATATATAAAAAATACATGTGTATATATACATATACATATGTGTATATATATATATATATATATATATATATATATATATAATACATATATATATATATATATATATAACATATCCACTATCCCTAACCCAAACCCTAACCCTAAGGTCCGACACTATATACTTATACCTATACCCTAACCCTAACTCATATATACCCCTAACCCCAAGATCCGACACTACCGCGACTACCCTACCTATATATATACCTAACTCATATACCCACCCTAAACCCAAGGTCCGACACTACCCTATATATACCCTAACCCTAACTCATATATATATACCCTAAACCCACAGTCCTTACTATATATATATATATATATATATATATATATATATATATATATATATATATATATATATATATATATATATATATATATATATATATATAAATATATATATATATATATATATATATATATATATATATATATATATATATATATATATATACATGTTCGGTATGACTTTCTTTTGTTACTCTTTTATTCTATTGCCAAGACTTGAGTTTTATTCTAAATGACTGCAAACTCTGTCTGCATCAATTCTGGTATATAGTTTATGAATCACTGGAAGGTGAGTTTATAGGATAGCTTTCAGGTTCACTCTTAAGAAGGAGTTTAATTTTTTCCTGTTCTTAGCTAGGTTTTTGCCTCTTTAGGATGTGCATATATAATTAGTTTTTACTGAGGGCTAAATCTTTATGTTAAGATGTTAATACTCTTAGCCAGAAGTCAGGTACTGCATCTGGGCAAGGTTTTTTTCATGTAAGAGCTTTTCTTAATTTTGTTTACAATTTTTCTGGCCATTACTTCATCCCATTTTATATCCCATTTTTTCCATATCTGGCTGCCTTTGGCTGTATTCAAATATCTTTGGAGCTGTTTTTTTTTTTTTTTTTACTTGATGTAGCTTTCTCATTTGCATAAATATTGTATCCTATCAGATCTCTCTTTCTTTCCTATGACCATGTTTCTTTTTAATACCTTTCAAACATATCTAGGTTTTGTTCTTTATATTTTCTGACTTCCTCAGTCACTTCTCTCTTCCAAATGGCCCAACGTTTCTTTGTCTATATAATGCTTTTCTTGGATCTGTTGTTTAATGAACACAAATTTGCCTTTGAAGCTTTTAACAGTTTTTCTTGTGCAAGTATTTTTATTTCCTCTAATTTCTCTATTAATCAATTTGAATATCTTCTATCTGGAAATTCTGGGCTTCTTGCATAATTTCTCCCTTATACTCAGTAGTCCACTCTGTCATCTTTACAGCTATTTTTTGGCCTATTCATTTTTGTGGACTATTTCCTTCTACAACAGGGGTGGGGGATGGGGCATAATCTTCTTTACCCCATTGCAGGAATGTTTCTGTGTCTTCAGGATTCTACACTGTCATTTTTTCCAGTCCTGGCAACAGTGCATATACCAGGATTAGGCACTTTTTTACCCTGGGATTTGTGCACCTAGTTGTCAGTTTGTTTCTTAACGTACATCTGTCCATGATTTATACTATATACAATAGAGTCTAAATATCAGTGTAGTCTTGGTGAGAGTTTGCAGAAACAGAGACTACCACATAAAGCTGCTCACGAAGACTTGAGGATGAATTCAGTTCCAACAGTACTACTCTCCTTTGTTTGCTGATTTTGTCATCTTTCCATTTAGATCTTAGCATATTTCCATGTAACCCCCCTATTTTGACACAGTATAAGAATCCAGATGTGAATACATATTTAAAGAAATAAATAGATATAGTAAACAATTGCAACAGTAACTGAAACGGCCTGCAGAGTACTAGTAGTGATGTCAAAAATGTTAAGGAATAAAGGTAAGAGATAAGTAAACAACAAGGCCTTATATGTTTTCTATCTAGCTGAAGATGAGATAACTTATAACCGTGCTCAACAGAGCTATCATCTGAAGGGACTGCTAAGTATGACTAAGGTGATAAATGCGTTATTCTGTCGTTAACCGATTTTATTACTATATATATGTCTGCATGTACTTATAAAGGATGACAGTTGAGGGCCTAAAGTGCTTTCAGTACAGTATTGCAGCCAAATCCATATGAGACACAAATATGAAAATGCATTATAATTTCTTATGTTACTCTCACTAGAGTACAGATATAAACCCCAACAAGACTTGAGAGCAATACACTCATGTTTCTCATGTATGCATAAGCACTTCCCATATCATTGTTCACACCTTTTTAACAGTCTACTGCTTGAAAACTATTTTTCCTTTATGAAAACAGTTTCTCTGTAGATAAATCTCCACTGATAGAGCATTTCTCTTTTCTAAATTTGCATTGTTGGTGCTAATAACTTGAACCATATCTTCACTACTCTTCTGATGTTTTAGCCATTTTATGTTATTTTTTTCCAATCCAAGTCTATTCATGGTATACTACATATGTTGCAGAAAAGTATCTTACATTTTTTTAAATGTTTCTAAGCCTCTGAGCTGTTAATGCGCTACTTTCTAGGCTCAAAGTAGAAAGTTTCATTCTTTCCACATACGTTTGCCTACAGTTTGACTCTGAGTAAGTCACTTAACCAGACAAAACTTCCGAGCCTTCCCTAAAAAGGGACATCTGTGACCATTGAGCATACCTTGTTAACAAATGTCTAAAAAATAAAATAATCTTCTCTTGCTCTAACTTCCTCAGTCTAGTAACATGCAAAATAATACATTTATTAGCCTTCTCACTGTAGGAATTAAACTGAAAGTGCCCTGCTGTTATCACAGGCAAGGATCAGAAATATACACCAAATGAGATGACCAAAAATGAGTAGTAGTCACACCATAAGCTCAATAAGCTGAAATTTATGGTAGGAACTCAATAACTTTACGGTGTTCTATTTTAATTAATCAATTATTCATTTTTTTTGTAAATAAACTGGGTTGACTTGTGAGGGGAATCTAGTTCTGATGAAGTCTCTGTATCAACAGGAGAAGAAAGTGCTTAACTTTTATATTTATTAAATTTTTGTATATGTTCATCTTGTCATTGTTTCAAGTGTTGAGCTTATGGTGTGACTACTACTCATTTTTGGTCATCTCATTTGGTGTTTATTCAGTTTGATTTGGATGCCCAGCAAACATATTTTTTGGACCTGTTTTGCTAATTGCGTTTGGATGGAGTAGAGCCACATGGCTTGCACAAATTTGAGGAAGAAGTCTGGAGGTGTATTGCTGAGTTTCTTTGGGTGCATTCCTTCCTGGTCTTTTTAGACTTTTTTTCCGTTTGTTAACGGTTCTATGGAAGGCACTTTTAATGACAACAGTATGGGGGAGTTTGCCCCTAATGATGTTATTATTAACAAATTACATCCTTCCCCGGTCAACCAGGGTTCTCAAAATACTGATTTAACAGCGATAATAGTGGTTTTATTGCAACAAGTAGCTGACCAAAACAAGAGGATGGACTCAATATATGTTCAACGGAACAGTGCCAACCTTAGTGATGTTAGAAGAAAAGACATTAGTTTGTCTATTCCCAGGTTGGTTAACCAGGACGATTTCTCTGATTTTCCACCAGAGGGCAGCATGCGACCACAAACGAGTCAAGGAAATGTGGCGGACACTTCAGCTAAATGCCCATCTTTCTCTAGTTAGAGAGAAAGACTCATGAGGGAAGTCGTTTTCACAAACAACAATCCACAGCAATGGAATGGACAAGAACAGAAATCCTTCAACTCGACAATGAAGGATTTTGCGACTTTGCTTTTCAAGGTATGTGCTCTTCAATATGACAATCTTTTTTACATGAGAGTATAAAGAAACAACACGTACCAAAAGGGCTAAGACTTTATAAATTCCCTAACGGGATAGACAGTAAAAATTGTGATGTCAACGAATTATGTGCACTTTTTCATCAGTTTGGACTTGATGGATTTTATTATTAGAACAAACAACAAATGTATTAATTTTATGTTGGAGCAATTAGATAAAATGAATGGGATGCTTGTGAATGATTTATTGTTTGAATTTAATGTTGAACAGTATGAAAAGATTTTTGAAGGGGCTGATTACAGTGTTAAAGTAAATTTGGATCGTAAAAAGAAAAAAACTTTTGAGGGATGATAATGATTATGCTAAGAAACAAGTGTATATATTACCAAATTGGTTTACTAGTGTTTCTGTTGAGTCGTGTGTTACTAATGCCTTACACAGTGTTGATTCCAACTCACCACACAGTGACATGAATTCAGAACATGTTACCTCTGTTTAGGATGATTACAATTCCAACTTTCCATCTATTAGAAGGTTGGAACGTATTGAAAAAAGAAATAGATAACAAGGTTTTTTAGGGGAAAATTATATACCCAGACAGAACAACAGAGGGAATTACAGGGGGGGGGGGGTTCAAAAACAATCACAGATAAGTATTTTAAACAAAGAGACTAGTATACAGACAACTGAAAATGGTATATGTGTATCATTAGATGGGTTCAATATTTTTTCATTGTTTAAGAAAGGATTCAAGTTTGTTCCCACTTTTAAAGTTGAGACAGTGGACACTATTATGGAGTTGAGACTTTATACTAGGAAATTGAATTTTAAAATTATGTTTAAAGGGGAGACAGCCATTAGGCAAGGAGAAAAACAGAAACAGGTATTTAAAAAGAAGAGTTGTTTTAATCCACCACTCCACCCTTTAATAATGGCCTTTGAAAGAGCATGTGAGGGTGGTATTCAAAATGAATTTAAGAACTATCAATGCACTAAGTGGTTCAACTTAACGAAAAATGAACATACACTTCTAAATTATTTTAGAACCAACAACATGTATAGGATTATGAAGCCTGATAAAGGTGGAGGTGTGGTGCTTTTTTATAGCGCTGATTATGTTAATGAATTAACAAAAGTTTTTTCGATACTGAGAAGTATCAGATTTCATTTAGGAATGAATCTATTTTAGCACACAGGAAAATTCAGCTTTTCCTTGAAGATGCTTTATTCCAGAAAGTAATTTCAGAAGAATTATATCATTTTTTGACAGCTGAGCATCCCTTAATACCCACAGCTTTTGGTATCCCAAAAGTGCATAAGAGTATACAGGAGACACCTTTTAGCGTAATAATTTCAGCGAAAAACAGTTCCACACACACATTGCGTATGTTTGTGGATAGAATTTTGAAAGAATCTGTGAAGGCTGTTGATTATTTATTGAAGGACTCCTGGGACTTTTTGGCTAAATTTAATGAAAGATGGTTTAATAAAGAAATTATTTTTTGCATTATAGACGTAGTGGATTTATTCACCTCTATTCCCCAAAAGGAAGGTTTAGAATTATTTTATGATGCCATTAGGGAATTAACCTCCCTTTCCAATACAATGATAAATTTTATTATGGCTGTTATGGAACATATACTGTCCAACAATTTTTTCACGTTTGAAGGAGAATTTTACAAACAAACCCAGGGTGTTGCAATGGGGGGGGGGGGCAACACGTGCCCCCATTTACGCAAATTTGGTACTTTATTCATGCGAAAAGCAACATATTTTCACAAGTATTTATTCCCAGATGTGGTTTACGTATCATCAATTTTTGGATGACATTTTTATTCTTTGGAAGGATTCAACATCCAATTTAAATTGTTTTTTGATTTATATAAATCAGATATGTCCATTTTTAAAATTTACAGCAAACTTCTCAGTGGAGATTAGTTATTTGGACGTTATGATTTCTAAAGACAAAGAAAAAGACAAATTTTAATCTAGAATTTATAGGAAGTTGACGTTTTCTAATAGTTATTTAGATTTTCGAAGCTGTCATCCTTTTTATACTAAAAAGAATATTTATAAAGGACAGTTGGTAAGAGCAGGGAGAATGTGTTCCAACAGAGAAACATTCTTGGAAGAAGTTACAACCATTACAGAAATGTTTAGGGTTAGAGGCTACCCTAGTAGTTTATTGAATGAGGTGGCAAAAGAAGAGGTTGAAGGATGGGGCACTAAGTATAAACCCCTTTTAGCTAGTGGAGAGATTATTCACAAACAAACTACTCCACTTTATTCTAAGGATGGATACACTACAAGTATGGTTATTCCCTATGGTTCAGGTGAATGCCTGTTCAGGGAAATTGTTAAGAAAAACTGGGTTATATTTAAAGGCAATACTGAAGTTTTTGACACCTTGGGTCATTTACCCAGGTTTGTATACAAAACAGGGACATTTTTTAAATTTTTGACAGAACACATCGCTATACCTAGAAACATAGCCATGAAGGGTACGACCAGGTGTGGTTGTTGTAGACAATGTCCCTTTGTATTGAAAAAATATGTGATTTACATAGGGGGTAATACTAAAGGTATTCATTTGCAGAAGGGTAATTGTGAGACAAAAGGGGTGGTTTATATATCTATTTGCCAAACTTGTTCATATTTTTACATTGGCAAAACAGAGAGAAAATCTCATACTAGAATATACAAGCACTTACATGCTATAGCCAAGGATAATATTAATAACGCTCTTTATAAACATTCATTGGTTTGTCAAGGGGACACAAAATTCAGTTTTGGAATTTTAGAAGTGATAAAACACAACCCAAGAGGTGGTTGGTGGGAGCATGATGTGGATTTGAGAGAATTTTATTGGATTCTCAAATTAAATGCTTTAGCAGAACCAGGACTAAATGATTATTTGTCTTTGATGCCAGTTCTAAAGAAAAAAGCCTTAGCACTTTAATTGCATCTTAAATGTGTTGTAAAAGTATTTAAATGTATTTTAAATGTATTTCACAAGCACTTGAATGATTTATGTAGAATGTATTTAATATTATATTTATTGTAAAAATTTATGGTAGGAACTCGATCATTTTACAGTGTTCTATTGTAATGAATCAATTATTCAATTTTTTTTTGTGTATAAAGTGGGTTGACTTGTGAGGGGAATTTAGTTCTGATGAAGTCTCCGTATCAACAGGGGAAGAAAGCGCTTAACTTTTACATTTATTACATTTTTGTATATGTTCATCTTGTCATTGTTTCAAGTGTTGAGCTTATGGTGTGACTACTACTCATTTTTGGTCATCTCATTTGGTATTTATTCAGTTTGATTTGGATGCCCAGCAAACGTATTTTAAGGATCAGAAATATGTTTAAGGATGCTAACCAGCTCTTTGAATATTTCATTGTCTTGATGTTTGGATCAAGTAGGTTATTTGTCAAACTATAAGTTGTTGTGTCTTTCGGCTTTTCCCGGTTAGGGGGTCACCACAGCGGAACTCCAGTCCGCTAATGATTGGCAGTTGATTTTTACGTGCCGAGTTGCCAGCCCTAACGCACAACCTTCAACGAAGGTACGCCCATTCATGCATGTCTCCACGCAGAAGACGCTCTAGCTGAGTATCGAACCAGACAGCATCTTACTGTGAGGCGACAACGCTACCGCAGCACCACCACCGTGGATGCATTTATCAAACTATAAGTATAGGTGTTAAATGCTTACTAAAATGTTATATTCACATTTACATTCTTATACCACATTCTTCTTGCTAGTAATGCAGTGGCTGTTTTTTCTGTTCTCTTTTTCAATATTGTCTCTCCCTTACTTCCTTGCCTTCTTTATCTATTTGTCAAAAGATGTTTTGGAATGAATCAAATTTAATGAAAGGTATGTTAGGCTTATCAATTATCCTACTAAAAGCAACTCACAAGAAAATTGTTTGTGTGTGTGAGTGTGTGTGTGTGTGTGTGTGTGTGTGTGTGTGTGTGTGTGTGTGTGTGTGTGTGTGTGTGTGTGTGTGTGTGTGTGTGTGTGTGTGTGCGTGCATGCATGCATGTGTGTCTGTGGGTCTATTTCACAAGAACAAAATCTCAAATTACCGAAGACAAGAAGAATGAGATGAGAACTCTGAAATGTCATTTAAATGAACAACCACATAGCCAACAAGTTTCCCATGACAAACAACCACTGGGCCAAAAACTAATGAAAAAATACACCGCACCATCTCCAACCCACCCAGGTGTGGGGCTACACTCCCCATACCCCAATGTGCGGGCTACACCCTCCTTCCCCTATAAATAATTATACCAACTTCAGGATTGCACTACAGTGGGGAAAAGGGTAAATCTTCCCTTGCTGGGCCAGTGGTTACTTACTATGGGAAACTTAATGACAATGTTGTCGTCCATTTAAATGAAGTGTTGGAGTTCTCATCTCGGTCTTCTCGTCTTCCTCAATGTGAGATATTGTTCTTGTAAAGTAGACCCATTCCTGTGTGTGTGTGTGTGTGTGTGTGTGTGTGTGTGTGTGTGTGTGTGTGTGTGTGTGTGTGTGTGTGTGTGTGTGTGTGTGTGTGTATGTGTGTGCTTCTCTCCCTTTATATTCATAGTGTCTCAGTAAATAAACTGAACATGATTTCCTAGCAGGCTGTATTTTGAGTGGTCAACATAGGAAGAAGGAAGTATATTAAGTAGCTTAAGAAAAGTTTAGGTTTACCAAATCCTGCAACATTCCAGATGTATGTGCATGTGTGCATGTATGTGTATGTGCATGTCCATGTACATGTTTATGAGCACATCCATGTGCATGTGTATGTGCATGAGTATATATCTATGTGTATGTATATGTGTATGTGTATGTGTATGTGCATGTGTATGTCCATGTTCATGTGTATGTCCATGTTCATGTGTATGTGTATGTCCATGTGGATGTGTATGTGCATGTGTATGTTCATGTATATGTGCATGTGTGTTTGTGTACGTGCATGTATATGTGTATGTGTAAGAGTGTGTGGGTGATGGATAGAGTAGTGGCTACAAAATGGGATAGATGTATTGTTATACTTGTGTATCATGTTTTAGTATGAGTGAATGCCCAGTTTAGTGCAATTTCTAAGGAAATAATGTTTTGTAAAGTAATATATGGGACTGGGGTTATGATCAGGGTTAGTGTTAGAGTCAGCATATATGAGTAATGTGGGAAGGCTGCAAATATTCTGTCATGAGAATAATAAAATTCCCTTCATGATATCCTTTCTCATAAACCTTTAGTGTAATTTTACAGTTCAGTCCAAAACTGTTCATTTTATAGTAACCAAAAAATTCTGAGAGTTCAATCAAACTATGCGAAGACCATTTTATAGTTTCTGGGTTCATATGATCTGCAACATGGTTATGGCCAAATGTTTTTTTACAAGTTTGGTAGCTGCTTTTTTGTATTGAACCCTGCATATACTCATTGATACCTTAAAAGTCCACTTTAAAAGTATGAATGAAATGACAATGTTTTCTGGGTATGGGAAGTTTGTTCAATAAGTGATGAAGCCACTGAGTGATACATTTGCCACATTTGTTACTAATGTTGAGAAATACTTTAAAGTTAATATTCTCTGCACACATATAGTTCCTTACTTAAGTATACTCCATACAATTTCAAAGTGAAGACAGTCTCATATGTCCCAGAAAATAAAACATAAATTTCTCCATAGGAAGTGCTATGATACAAAGAAGAGAGATAGCTTTTGGAGTCTGAGTACACCACGTTGGAATGCTTATCTATAATCTCACTGAGTGAACATTGGACCCACTCCAGCTGAATGAGATGTCTGGCCATAAGGACTGACAAAAAAAAAACAAAAAACTGATGCATTCGTTGGAAGGATGACCACCCTAAAGTAATTTTTTAGTATCAAAATGGCACAGTGATGGCCTTTCCTGTCACTATATCAACCTGCTGGTTAAAGGTGAGATCCATTTCTATAACTATACAGGTCTTTAATAGTAGTATCTGTCATGGGTCTTTAATAACTGAGTCAATCATAAGTTGTTTTCTGTTAGTACAGTAGGTGGCAGGGACCATCTGCTTTCCAAAAGTTAGTGAGCTACTTTTGTAAACATTGCAGGTTAAGCCATTGTTTCCCATCATATATACGATGAACCCAATTCCTTAAAACTATTATGTGTGACAGGAGCAGTACAATGTCCCCCAGTCTGCAAATATCAGCAAACACAACAAAATGGAATTTATTATAATTGACATGTGCATCTGAATAGATATACCAAAATGAACTACTATACGAACTAAATTCTGAGTCACTCCACTACTGACTTCTTCCAGTGAGGACAAGTGACTGCTGATTTTACCAATATTGTTCTATTGGGAAAACATACATCATTGTGGACTACTCAGGTGTTACTCTTTATCATTCCTTTGTGAAGAACACTGACAGGCTCCTTCACAAGATCAAGGCTGGCTATGTCTACATTTAACCAACTCATCTAATAGCAACCAGTTTAGTAGGCATGCTCTTATTTTATCGCATCTGTACTGGTTCATATCTTGAAGAAGGAGGTTGAATAAGGAGAAAGTAACAGTCAGCTTCCTGTCAGGTGCCAGGATCCATCACATAACACACGTCCCTCAACAACAGGTACAAATATGACTCTGTCATTGTACATGTTGGTAGGAATGATCTGAGACATACTTCCCTGGACTACATGAAAAGAGACATGGAGGAGCTCTCGGATTATGTAGCCCATGCAGGTATGACCCTAGCCCTGAGCAGCATCTTACCATCACCCAGAATGATACCACAGTATAAGCAGAAAATGACTGATTTCAACAATTGGCTAAGTTTCTGGTGCCATTCTAAGGAGATCCAGTATCTATCTGCCAGGGATGACATGACTGTCAGACCTCAATGCTTTGCCAGAGATGGTCTGCATCTGTCACCCCTGGGCTTCCGCATACTGGCTAAGGCTCTTTCTACCCCTATACTGCCTTTTTTAGGCCATGTTCCAAAGACTAAATTAACATCGTAACAGCTACAAGCAAATGCAATCTAAGGGTCATGCTGCTCAACGCTAGAAGTCTAAATCTCAAAATGCACTCTCTCAAAGCACTCCTTAAAATGGAGAACATTGATATTTGTGCTGTAACACAGACCTAGTTCAAAGCAGTAGAAAGCACCTCTGCAGTACCAGGCTATAACTCATTCCACACCTTTCGGCCCCAGAACTTGGACCGAAGCTCTAAAGGCAGTGATGTTTCCATGTTCATAAAGGATGCACACACCTCCAGAATGGTACCCTAACATAACACATCAGAGATACTTCAGGCACAGCTAACATTGGGTAATACAGTGATTCAGGTTGTAGCCTGCTATAGGTCCCCAACCATGTCCCCAGACTCACACTCCATGTTCCTAAGCACCCTGGAGAATATTATGATCCAACCTAACACTCTCTTACTAGTTGACTTCAACTACCCCTCCATTAACTGGGAAAATTACTCATGTACCAATACACTTGCCCAACATTTCCTGGAGTTAATTAGATTGATTAATTCCAATGCCATGAACCAGCTCATTCTTACCCCTACTAGAGGTGGCAACATTCTTGACCTGGTCATTACTAACATGGGTGATCATTGCTCTGCACCAATAGTCAGCTCCTTCTTGGTTAGATCTGACCACAAACTAATCACCTTGGAAATCCACACCCCGCCCACTGCAGAGGTAACCACCATGAAAAACTTCTCCAAAGCTAAGTTTGGGCTCCTAAAAACAGAGGTGGCTAACTTCATGGCAGCCATGCAAATGGAGAATAGTTGTATGACCACCGAATCATACACCAATACACTGTACGAACACATACTCAAATACATGGATCTTACCATACCCAATAGAACCAAGATGCTCTCCTCCAAAAAAAGGAAGCCAATCTGGTGGTCCCCTGCCATAACAAACTCTACAAGAGAAGAAGGAAACTGATGCGGAATAAATTGAAGTCCCAAGACTGGAGAAACTTCCTTATCAGCCTCAACAAAAAGTTGAGATCCCTCATCAAATCCTCTAAAGCTAGCTATGAAAATAGAATTGCAGCAGATAGTAAAGACAACCACAAGGCCTTCTATATTTATGTAAAGAATCTCCACAGCAATACCCAGATTTGCTGTGAGCTACTGCATAATGGTACCTCCTATACCGAGCCAACAGATATTGCCAGTATACTGCCCGACAGATTCAGTGCCAACTTTACCCCTCTCACCCTCCCAATAGACCAATCACAATACCAGTAGATTGCCAGGCACCCAGTATTACTGCTGCACAGGTTAAAACAGCACTGTCCAAGGCCAGCAATACAGCTTCTATGGGACCTGATAATATCCCTGGCTGTGTTCTGCATGAACTACAGAGTGAACTTGCACCTCACCTGTGTGCCCTGTTCAATCACAGCCTCACCTCAGGCTTTGTACCTTCCAAATGGTGCACTGCTACAGTCATCCCTCTCTACAAAGGAGGAGTGACTACAGACCCTGGGAACTATCACACCATTAGCCTGATGAGCCTGATATGCAAAGCTATGGAACGCATCATCATGGACCTAATAAACAAGGATATAGGCAATCTACAAACTCTGGATCCCACACAGTTTGGTTTTGTGAAGGGTAGATCATGCCTGCTCAACTTGATTGACTTCTTTGAGTCAGTCACTAGAGCTGTGGATGAAGGCAAGGTGGTTCATACAGCCTACCTTGATCTGGCCAAGGCCTTTGATACCATTCCCCACTCAGGAATCATAGAAAAATTTACTAAGCTAGGCATCAACACCTATATCACTAGGTGGGTTGTAAACTGGCTCACAGATAGAAACCACAGTGTGAAAGTAGCTGACTCCAAGTCAGACTGCCGACTAGCCATGAATGGAGTCCCACAGGATTCTGGGTCCTCTCCTGTTTGGCATCCACGTCTCTGAAGTTCAAGCCAACATGAAGGGACTCTGGCTGACAAAGTTCACAGATGATTGCAAGTTGGGAGCTATTATTAATTCCCCAAATGATGCTGACATCCTACAGAATGGCCTAACTGAAACCAACATCTAGTGTCAGAACCATGGCTTTAAGCTCAATGCCAAAAAATATGCCATCATCCCCTTTGGGAAAAACCCAGTTTCCATGAGTTACCAAATTGATGATAGTCCACTGAACACAGAAGGCGTTATAAGAGATCTGGGAACACAGGTTGACAGAAACCTCTCTTTTGATAACCACATTGCCTCTGTGGTCAGAAAGTCCTTCTGTGTGGCACATCTCATTACTAAGGGTTTTACATCCAGTTAGAAAGAGGTTATTGTCTCCCTCTACTCTTCCCTCATTAGGCCAATCATCTAGTACAATGCCCCATTTGGCATGTACCTCACCAGACACCTGCAACAACTGGAGAGTCTGCAAAAGTACCTCACAAAGAGGATCCTAGGCCTTAAACACTTGTCCTATATGGACAGACTCAAAAAACTCCAACTATTCTCTGTCTCATATCGCCTACTTAGAGACGATCTCTGCTTGGCTTACAAAGTCATGTCTGACCCAGCTCTGATAGAAATGCTACATCTAAAGAAATCCCAATCCTTCCGCACCACATGCTCCAGAGACCTCAATCTTAATACCACAATTAACAGAACATGCTGGAGGGACAGGTTCATAACCCAGAGACTGCACATGCTATGGAATAGACTTCCCATACAGGCACTGGGTCGGGTGGCACGATGCCAGGATAATCCTATGGCTAGGCTTGTAATGGCCCCAGTGCCATTAGCCTAGTACACACCTATGAACCTATTGTGCCTCTATGAACAAGTTCCATAATGATTCATTTCATAACAATGTACAGGACATCTGTAGACCCTTCCTTTTCGACAGAGACCACTGTGGCTTTCTGACATAGTTTTGAAATAGAGTCTGCTAAATGGCTTTTATTTTGCAAGATGTGAATAATGGTTTAGCAGATTATATTTTATAGCACCGAGGAAATTTTATATGATGTTATTAATGACTAAGTAACAAGTGATTTTGATTTTTGGTAATGTTCCATTTACCTGATGTCATGAATAACTGTGTGTCGGGGGGGGGCATAGTTTAAGTCTACTATAATAATCAACTCATTTGTTAGGGTTCTAAAATTAGAACTCAATTACTTTGCCAAGAGTTTAGTGATATGCTTCAGAGTACACTGTTCATCTGATTTCTAAGATTCCACAAGCCTTAGTATTATAATGTCTTCTATTTTATATGCAAGCATAAGCTAATGGAAGGCCTTGGTTGAGCAGATTGCCCTTGTTAGCAGATTGTTGTAGAGATTTAGCTTGGTGTTCCTATTTCAAGTTGGGTTATATTTGTAAGCTACATAGGCCCTTACCTTCTTATTAAGTAGCTTGTTTGTTATATAGTTCCATCACAGACAGGTTTGTTATATAGTCGTTCTTCTTAAATCTTCCACATTGCATGCGTAATAAGGATATAGTTTTAGATGCAGCTACCCAGGTAATTGCAGAATTCCTGGAGCTGTCAGAGGCTGAAATATTTAGAACGATTTACAGTTTAATCTTGTGCTCTTGATCCTGTTTTATTCTTAGAAGGGTGTCATTAATTTTGGAATAGTCACAGCAGGACAAATACATAAATGTAACAGTACTGCATATGAGCTTAGACTTCATTTTGATGGAAAATACCACTATAAGATGCTCTGATTAAAATACAAGATTGATGTTACAGGCACAGCAATCTTGTACTGTGATGACTGAAATAATATTCAAAACATTTCCACTCACTGAATTTTATCACCAACCGGTCCAGTCATTTAGTATTTAAAAATCAAGTAGGAATGGATACATGTATTATTGAAAGTTTAATTGTTCCAGATGTATGCAGCGCATAGAAAGTTGTCTATATTGAATATATTATTTCTGATACTTCGTTTTACTACTTCAGTAAACTATTCTTAAGTAAACTATTCTTTGCATTTTTTTTAATTCAACTAAGGGGTATTTGTAACTATCATTTAAGAAATGAACAATGTTATTGATACTTAACAAGAGTCAGGATCTTTGCGATTAAGATCTAATTAATTCTCTGAACACATACTCTAAAACTATTGCTGAAGGTCAAAGATATGTTTTAGCTTCTGACCCGGATTTTTTTCTGTTATCTTTTCAACATAGATTTTCTTTTAGGCCTAAACTTTTAAGCATGTTTACAAAACTAATAACTAACTAAAGAAAACACTGAAATATAGTCAATGTCTACACCACCCTTGGTAACAACCTCTCCACTGTCGAACATATCCTCCAGTGGATATCTAACTCTCTACCCCAAGAAGCAATCATAATGGGTGGTTTCAACTTAGATTCATACATCTGTGCCTACCAAAGTCCAACTAATCAAGTATATCTTCATGGCTTCACCCAAATAATTCAATCTCCTACTAAGATAGACAAAACATCTAAGAGGCAGTCCATCCTGGACTGGATCCTTACTAACAGAGCTAGTCTCTCTCTACACACCAGTTGTGTCTCAGATACCCTGAGCGACCATCTCCCAACCTACTTACTCAGACACGATGCAAATCCAAAATTTGAGATAAAAGAAACTTTACCCCCAAATAATTCATATCCACCCTTAACCACTATATTTGGTCACCACTCAAGTATCTCTCTAGCAGAAACCATAGGTTATTTTAATTCCACTTTCCTTGGCATACTGGACAAATTTGCTTCTCCAAGGACAATAAGACTAAAAGCCAACTTTGCTCTTTGGTTAAGAAAACAAGATCATCACTACAAATGAGACATAAAGCTTGGTTAATGTGTCACACAAACAAGATCATCACTACAAATGAGACATAAAGCTTGGTTAATGTGTCACACAAACAAAATCTCAGCAAATGAATAGGCCTATCTAGAATTAAGAAAAAGAACCAAAAAAAAAAAAAACAAATCAGACAAGTCACAATAAACCATTACGGTGCCAGCCAAACAAATCACCAAAATAATCTTCAAAATTTTGGTCAGCCATAAAAAAAAATCCTACAACCAGGGAAAGCTCGAACACCATCCCCATCAACCAACAATGCTAATGATAGCATTGAAATACAATTTAATAAATATTTCATATAAACCATCTTAGCCCTTACAAATAACCACTGGTTTATGCCTTCACCACCCCACTTAATATCAAATCAATACAGCAATACCTTTTGCTTCCAACCTTTTCCTACATAAATTATAATATCTAAAGAAGCTTAAGCCAAAAACCCTAGCAGCTGATCAATTACCTGCAGAGTACCTACAAATCATGGCAGAAGCCATCTCCTATCCTGTCTCCATCATTATTAATCAATCCATCTCTCAACAAAAAGTACCAACAATTTGGAAAATAGCACATATTACCCCACTGCATAAAAGCAGAAACTCAACAGAAATATTCAGCTGCCATCCTATAGCAATCTTATCAGCATTATCCAAAATCTTAGAGAAATGCATTCACTCTCAGTTGCTAAATTATCTTTTAACTAACAATCTTCTATCTCATACACAGCATTGTTTCTGACCAAATCATAGCAGTACTGCTGCCCTGATATCCATCACTAACACCATTAACCAACACAGAAATGAAGGCAAACTTGTATCCTCTATCTTTCTCGTCATCTCCAAAGCTTTCCGTACTGTGTCTCACAATAAACTCATAACAGCTCTTTCAGAACTTAAACTCAGCTACTCCGCAATTGCTTGGTTCTAGGATTATCTGACCAGATGACAGCAAGCTGTCACATGGCAACAAAATCTCTCAACTATTCAGACAGCAACTTTGGGAGTTCCACAGGGTTCTATCCTGCGTCCTCTCTTCTTTACCCTATTTACTAACAATCTTCATACTTCTACCCTATATGCATCCCTTGCCCAATACGTGGACATCTCAACTCTAATATGCACTGCTCCCACACTCCAACAGCTTCAACATATAACTCAGCAATCCTTCTGTGCAGTAGAATCTTGGCTAGCTAAGGCACAGGTCTTCCTTAAACCCAATAAGACAAAGCTTATGCTTTTTCAACCGATGAGAGCCACTGACAAACCCATCCTTCCTTCCGTATCTCATTAACAAATAATACAATTATCTCTCCAGTATCCCATACAAAACTTCTTGGTGTTCTCATAGACAGCAACATGAAATTTGACGCTCACATAGCCTAGTCAATAAAGTACACAAAAAAGTCGGTATGCTATATAGACACTAACAATTTCTAACAAAAAACACAAAAGCCACCGTTGCAAGAACTCTCCTTGTTTCTTCCTTCCTCTACGCATCCCCCATTCTCACAGACCTAAAGAAATCAGATTTAAGTAAACCTGACACCTGCTAAAATAAAACTGCAAGGTTTGCCACAGATTCTACTTTTAGATGTCATCTTTGCCTTGCACTAAAACAACAATCTTGGTTAGAATTCCCCAGTGTCTTAACCCACAACTAACTGACCACAACTCATCAATTACTCTTCCAACCAGACAAATCTCCTGCCATTCTTAATCTCCTCCAACCCTACTCTACCAATCATGTCTTACATTCCTCTAACAAATCATTACTAAAGGTATATAAAGCCAACAACACAGCTGGAGAATCCCTCTACTCCAGCTATATAGCAAAACTCTGGAATTCTCTACCACTAGACATAAAATCTACCCATAACATTACTAAATTCAAAAAAATCCTAAAAACACATTTAACTAATACATGGACTTGCTCTTGTACTAACCCTTGTTAAGAAATAATTATCATTATTTATTTATTTATTTACATTTGTTAACCTGGTAGTGCCCGACTGGGTTGATAGCAAAATATAATAACAGAATACAATATAAACATGCATGTTTCAGGCATACAGGAAAACTTTTTTTATTTATTTATTTTATTTTATTTTACATTTGTTGACCGGGCTAGTCCAACTGGATATATGTCCATTTTCAGTGGAGGCCCGGGGAGAAAAGCTCCAAGGTCATAGTTAGATTAACAAAAACATTGATGTTGTTACACAAGATAATATACTGGTTAATACATATACAATTATAAACCTATAACAAGTGAGTACAATTAAATACACTGATGCTTACAGACCAAATAAGAGAAAACAAGAATTATTAAATGATTTCACGAGGTACAGATTTGAACAGCCAGACAAGGAGGGCTAAAATAGAGTGTTCTTTGGTTTTTGGGTTAGGCGGAGGCTGAGAGAAGCCTAGGTACGACTGGGACAATAGCTTATTAGTCTGGACTGGAGCAAGGGCATAACCATTTGGATTTCAAGTATGCTCTAAGATGTAATTTAAATTGGTGCTGAGAGGGCATAAGTCTTAGGTTGTTTGGTACAGGATTTGCCAATGGAATTGGCATATAGTGCATCACCACCAGCATTGTTAGATTTAATGGTCCTTACTTGTAGACTTTTGGAAGACCTGAGGGAATTAAGGTTGGAGTACGGGGTAAGTATTTTGTTCAGTGAGGGAGTTTTACCTGGATGGTTAATAATTTTAAAAGCCTCAGTTAGCTGGTTGAATTTGAGTAAATTGGGCAGTTCCAGCCATTCGAGAGACCTTAAATTTAGGCAGTGATGAGTGCGATAGGGCGTTCCTGTTATGAATCTGGCTATGTGATTATAGGTAGTTGTTAGTTTATTAAGTTCTTTCTTGTTTAGGAAGGAGAATATCGGGGAGGCATAAAGGAGAGTGGAGAGTAGGTGGGTTTGGGCAATAGTCATTTTGGTGTGCGGAGTTAAGAAGGCCTTTATTCTATACATCGACCCAAGTTTTCTGTTAACCGATTTAATAGTTAAGTTTACATGTATATCAAATTTAAGTTTATGGTCTATGGTCACCCCTAGTAGTTTGGTATTGGATACGGGGTAGATAATGGTCCCATTGTTGGAGGACACATGGAAAGAAGGATTGTTGGTGTTGAGGGGTTCTATAGTTTGAGCAGTCACTGAGGTGGGGAAAAAGAGAAGTAATTTGGTTTTGGCAGGGTTAAGTAAGAGTTTAAGTTCCGAGAACCATTTTTCGACAGTAGAGAAGCAGTTTTGGGTTGTGGCTTGAGTTTGGCGAGAGATTCATCAGAGCAGATCAGGGTGGAGTCATCTGCATATTGAATACAGGTGGCTTTGGGAATAATTGAGTGTAGGCCATTTATGAAAATGGAGAAAAGAAGGGGACCAAGGATAGATCCTTGGGGGACACCAATATTAGTTGGGAGTAGGTCTGATAGGCTGTTTTGCCACTGGACTGCCTGTTTTCTACTAGAGAGATAGGCATTAAACCAACTTATGGTTAGTTTACTAAGATGTAATGTTTCCAGTGCCTGAAGCAGTAGTTGGTGGTTGACCATATCGAAGGCTTTCGACAGGTCTAGAAAGAGCGCAGAGGATATTAGTTTATTATTGCGATTGTGGTTGACTGAGTCTACAAAGGAGAGAAGAGCTGTGGTTGTGCTGTGATGGGGGCGGAAGCCATGTTGGGTATTTGATAGGAGGTTGTATGTATGAGGTAGGTAATGAGTTGTTTATGGACACAGCGTTCCATAATTTTGGCTAAGGGAGACAGTATGGCTATGGGCCTATAGTTGGAGGTTTCTGTGGAGGGCCCTCCTTTGTGGAGGGATGATATAAGAGATTTTCCAGATAGAGGGAATAGATGCTTCAGAAATGGTCCGGTTGATCAAGATTGATACAGGGTAGGCTATGGCATCAGATGCTATTTGTAGGTATTTGGCAGGGAGCTGATCAGCCATGAGGGTGGTTGGTTTCAATTTTTCAAGAGGGTGCGAATGAAGGAGGTGGAGATGGGTTGTAGGTTAAAGGCCGTTTGGGTTGTATTTATAATTGGGGTTGCCACTGAGGGAGGCGTGGGAAGCTTGCTGGCAAGGGACTGGATGGTCTCAGTGAAAAAGAATTAAAGGAGTTGGCTATTTCTGTTGGGTCATTGTCCATGAGTTTGTCGGGGTGGGGTAGTAGACTTACCAGGATGAAGTAAGCGGTTAAAACCAGCCCAGAATTTTTTAGGATTATACTGATGTTTGTCTTGGAGGTGACAAAAATATTGTTTTTTGTCAGATTTAACGGCTACTTTGGTTGAATTTCTTAGCTGGAGGAACTTGATGCGGTCTAGGGTTTTTGTGGTTCTCCACTTATTCCAGGCCTGGTCTCTGATTCTAATTTTGGATTTAGTTTCTTGTGTTAGCCAGGGTGCTATACATTCCTTAGTTCTCGTAAGTCGATTAGGAGCATGGGAATTGAGTATCTTGAGGAAAGTGTTATTAAAGTATGAAACACTTTCATCTAAGGATAGGGTTTTTAGGATGTGCCAGTTACAAGCCTTGAGATCAGCTAGGAATTGGTCAGGGACAAAATTTTTGCTATTCCTTACTAATCTAGTTATGGCCGGAGTCTTATTTGAACATTTGTGTTTTATAATAAAGGTAGCAAGGTGGTCACTAAGGTCATTGGGAAGGGTCCCTGTGGTATAGTTATTTGGATTCCTATTAGTAAGAATCCAGTCAATAATACTCTCCTTTTGTTGTGCATGTCCAATTCTAGTGGGAGAAAGAATATTTTGGGAAAAACCATGTAAGTTAATGGGGAGAGGATTTGATTGGGCCGAGTAGAGAGACCAGTCTATATTAACATCTCCTAATATTATTGTTTCTTGTGGATAGTTATTAGCAAGCCAACTAAGGGTTTGTTCAAGATTTTCTACATTTTTGCCTGGTGGTAGGTAGGTTACTATGAGATTAATACTTTTTTGTCTGTTTAGGGATATCTTAAGAGCAATCAGTTCCAGGTTTGGAACTTTTGGGGTTGCAGTGAATTCATTGTGATGCTCAAGGAGTTCTTGAACATCACAGCTATTCCACCACCCTTTCTGGTTGTACGATCAGCCCTGATGATGTTATATCCAGAAGGGATAATTTCCTCATCCTTGGTGCTTGGTTTGAGCCAAGTTTCTGATAAACACATTATGTCCGGGAGTGGATATCAAGCATGGCATGCAAGCTATGTACTTTATTGTTAATGCTTCTAATATTGAGATGGAGCAAAGAGGGAGTCCAGGTCTGCTAGCTGCATGGCGGAGGTTAGGGTCTGGGTCACTAAGAGGGCCTGGGTTGGGGTGGATGTCCCGTCATTAGTGATGGATTTTTCAAATATTCTAGTATTTTTGTAGTCTGGTTAGTAGTTTAAGCTGTTCTCTTAATGAGGATACTTTTGGGTACCTAAGAATAAAGTGTGTACTTTTAGGGATGAGGTGAGTAGCGGAGTAGAGAGAGGGGGATAAGAGTAGTGGTATTTTGGGAATACAGGGAGGTCTGACCCTTAGGAAGGTACATTCTAGTTAGGGCTTGTGTTTCATAGGCTGTTAAGAAGATGAGGAGTAAAAGTACAAGGGGAGGGTGGTAAATGAGGTTCTGTCCATGGTGAGGCTGAGATCTCAGCGTCAATAGGGCTGATACTAAGTCAGCAGGAAGCTGGAGGTAGTAGTAGGGTGAGATAAATGGAGAGAGTTAGGTAGGTGGGCGGGTTAGGTTTGGTGGTGGGGAGTGGCAGAGAGATGGGAGGGAGTGGACAGTTCTGATTGGGTAGCGGAAATGGGGATGGGCTTGATGACCAAATAAATGTAGAGGTAGTGGGGCGGGTGGGAATAGGGGCAGGGAGGGGAGCTGGCAAGCCCCCGCGCGTAGCTAGGGCTTAGCGGGACTACACCACAGGATTTCCCTGGGTCTTAGAGGAAGCCAGGTTTAATGGTAGCTACCTAAGTTCTATTATTGTTCCTTTAATTTTATTTCTTTTTGTTGATTTTATGTAGAAGGAACCTGTGTTCAATAGATTTTATACTACCTGGTACCTTTATTACAGTACAAGGTGTTTGGCAAAGTACAATGAAAGGGGTAGTTATTTATTTACCCTGAGTCTCTTAATGGGCTTTTAAAGTTGTTTATGCATTCGCACTGGTGGGGTCCTGAGGGTCCTGAGTGCCACTCGGTAGGCGCCTGGATTTGGGGCTACCTAAGATGGAGGCAACAGAAAGAGAATAACTTTTTACAGTGTTTGGTGCAGTAACAGACAGTATTACACAATGCAGTAACAGACAGTTTTGCACAGTGCAGTACGAGGATGAATTCAACAGCCTTAGTGATCTTAAGCATTGGATAACAGCTAGTTGTATTAAGCAGTAATTTCCTTCCCTTTGGCGACTTATGAATACTCTACTACGCACTCTGTTTATCTGATAAGACAATAGCTAAATAGCTAACATTAGGTGTTTGCAGCATGAAATACTTTGTATCGAGCTTGAAATTGAGGTTACATCCTCCGACCAGAAAATTAGATCTAACAAGCAACCACTTTCAACTGCAGCGTTTGGCAGTATAAGTCAAACAAAACGCGGTTATCAGCTTTTAAACAGTCGCTAATGCACAGCTGCATCCAGATCTAACAATTAATCCAATTTCTAGAGTAGCATCTAAGAAAACGCTAATGTACATTTACTTTTACCACATACTTTTTTACAAAACGCCAGTTGCATCTACACAGTGCATACAATCATGACTACAAGGATTTCCCTGGGTCTTAGAGGAAGCCAGGTTTAATGGTAGCTACCTAAGTTCTATTATTGTTCCTTTAATTTTATTTCTTTTTGTTGATTTTATGTAGAAGGAACCTGTGTTCAATAGATTTTATACTACCTGGTACCTTTATTACAGTACAAGGTGTTTGGCAAAGTACAATGAAAGGGGTAGTTATTTATTTACCCTGAGTCTCTTAATGGGCTTTTAAAGTTGTTTATGCATTCGCACTGGTGGGGTCCTGAGGGTCCTGAGTGCCACTCGGTAGGCGTCTGGATTTGGGGCTACCTAAGATGGAGGCAACAGAAAGAGAATAACTTTTTACAGTGTTTGGTGCAGTAACAGACAGTATTACACAATGCAGTAACAGACAGTTTTGCACAGTGCAGTACGAGGATGAATTCAACAGCCTTAGTGATCTTAAGCATTGGATAACAGCTAGTTGTATTAAGCAGTAATTTCCTTCCTTTGGCGACTTATGAATACTCTACTACGCACTCTGTTTATCTGATAAGACAATAGCTAAATAGCTAACATTAGGTGTTTGCAGCATGAAATACTTTGTATCGAGCTTGAAATTGAGGTTACATCCTCACCAGAAAATTAGATCTAACAAGCAACCACTTTCAACTGCAGCGTTTGGCAGTATAAGTCAAACAAAACGCGGTTATCAGCTTTTAAACAGTCGCTAATGCACAGCTGCATCCAGATCTAACAATTAATCCAATTTCTAGAGTAGCATCTAAGAAAACGCTAATGTACATTTACTTTTACCACATACTTTTTTACAAAACGCCAGTTGCATCTACACAGTGCATACAATCATGACTACAAGGATTTCCCTGGGTCTTAGAGGAAGCCAGGTTTAATGGTAGCTACCTAAGTTCTATTATTGTTCCTTTAATTTTATTTCTTTTTTGTTGATTTTTATGTAGAAGGAACCTGTGTTCAATAGATTTTATACTACCTGGTACCTTTATTACAGTACAAGGTGTTTGGCAAAGTACAATGAAAGGGGTAGTTATTTATTTACCCTGAGTCTCTTAATGGGCTTTTAAAGTTGTTTATGCATTCGCACTGGTGGGGTCCTGAGGGTCCTGAGTGCCACTCGGTAGGCGTCTGGATTTGGGGCTACCTAAGATGGAGGCAACAGAAAGAGAATAACTTTTTACAGTGTTTGGTGCAGTAACAGACAGTATTACACAATGCAGTAACAGACAGTTTTGCACAGTGCAGTACGAGGATGAATTCAACAGCCTTAGTGATCTTAAGCATTGGATAACAGCTAGTTGTATTAAGCAGTAATTTCCTTCCCTTTGGCGACTTATGAATACTCTACTACGCACTCTGTTTATCTGATAAGACAATAGCTAAATAGCTAACATTAGGTGTTTGCAGCATGAAATACTTTGTATCGAGCTTGAAATTGAGGTTACATCCTCCGACCAGAAAATTAGATCTAACAAGCAACCACTTTCAACTGCAGCGCTTGGCAGTATAAGTCAAACAAAACGCGGTTATCAGCTTTTAAACAGTCGCTAATGCACAGCTGCATCCAGATCTAACAATTAATCCAATTTCTAGAGTAGCATCTAAGAAAACGCTAATGTACATTTACTTTTACCACATACTTTTTTACAAAACGCCAGTTGCATCTACACAGTGCATACAATCATGACTACAAGGATTTCCCTGGGTCTTAGAGGAAGCCAGGTTTAATGGTAGCTACCTAAGTTCTATTATTGTTCCTTTAATTTTATTTCTTTTTTGTTGATTTTTATGTAGAAGGAACCTGTGTTCAATAGATTTTATACTACCTGGTACCTTTATTACAGTACAAGGTGTTTGGCAAAGTACAATGAAAGGGGTAGTTATTTATTTACCCTGAGTCTCTTAATGGGCATTAAAGTTGTTTATGCATTCGCACTGGTGGGGTCCTGAGGGTCCTGAGTGCCACTCGGTAGGTGTAGGCGCCTGGATTTGGGGCTACCTAAGATGGAGGCAACAGAAAGAGAATAACTTTTTACAGTGTTTGGTGCAGTAACAGACAGTATTACACAATGCAGTAACAGACAGTTTTGCACAGTGCAGTACGAGGATGAATTCAACAGCCTTAGTGATCTTAAGCATTGGATAACAGCTAGTTGTATTAAGCAGTAATTTCCTTCCCTTTGGCGACTTATGAATACTCTACTGCACTCTGTTTATCTGATAAGACAATAGCTAAATAGCTAACATTAGGTGTTTGCAGCATGAAATACTTTGTATCGAGCTTGAAATTGAGGTTACATCCTCCGACCAGAAAATTAGATCTAACAAGCAACCACTTTCAACTGCAGCGTTTGGCAGTATAAGTCAAACAAAACGCGGTTATCAGCTTTTAAACAGTCGCTAATGCACAGCTGCATCCAGATCTAACAATTAATCCAATTTCTAGAGTAGCATCTAAGAAAACGCTAATGTACATTTACTTTTACCACATACTTTTTTACAAAACGCCAGTTGCATCTACACAGTGCATACAATCATGACTACAAGGATTTCCCTGGGTCTTAGAGGAAGCCAGGTTTAATGGTAGCTACCTAAGTTCTATTATTGTTCCTTTAATTTTATTTCTTTTTTGTTGATTTTTATGTAGAAGGAACCTGTGTTCAATAGATTTTATACTACCTGGTACCTTTATTACAGTACAAGGTGTTTGGCAAAGTACAATGAAAGGGGTAGTTATTTATTTACCCTGAGTCTCTTAATGGGCTTTTAAAGTTGTTTATGCATTCACACCTGGTGGGGTCCTGAGGGTCCTGAGTGCCACTGGATTTGGGGCTACCTAAGATGGAGGCAACAGAAAGAGAATAACTTTTTACAGTGTTTGGTGCAGTAACAGACAGTATTACACAATGCAGTAACAGACAGTTTTGCACAGTGCAGTACGAGGATGAATTCAACAGCCTTAGTGATCTTAAGCATTGGATAACAGCTAGTTGTATTAAGCAGTAATTTCCTTCCCTTGCGACTTATGAATACTCTACTACGCACTCTGTTTATCTGATAAGACAATAGCTAAATAGCTAACATTAGGTGTTTGCAGCATGAAATACTTTGTATCGAGCTTGAAATTGAGGTTACATAAAATTAGATCTAACAAGCAACCACTTTCAACTGCAGTATAAGTCAAACAAAACGCCGGTTATCAGCTTTTAAACAGTCGCTAATGCACAGCTGCATCCAGATCTAACAATTAATCCAATTTCTAGAGTAGCATCTAAGAAAACGCTAATGTGTACATTTACTTTACCCACTAACAATTAATCCAATTTCTAAGTAGCATCTAAGAAAACGCTTAATGTACATTTTACCACACCATTTTTACAAAACGCCAGTTGCATCTACACAGTGCATACAATCATGACTACAAGCAGGTCTTCTTGATTAAATTACTATCAGTAATCAAAACAACAGTAAGAGTTGCAGTTATATTTATCTATTATATGTACAATCAGAGCAATATGCAGTAGTTACATACCACGAGGGCCAGTGCTGCCGCCTCGTCGTAAAGCACAGTTAGTTTGAAAATATGGCGGTTTCTGAGGTCTCTTTCTAACCTCGGCTGCTACACCACAGGATTTCCTGGGTCTTAGAGGAAGCCAGGTTTAATGGTAGCTACCTAAGTTCTATTATTGTTCCTTTAATTTTATTTCTTTTTGTTGATTTTTATGTAGAAGGAACCTGTGTTCAATAGATTTTATACTACCTGGTACCTTTATTACAGTACAAGGTGTTTGGCAAAGTACAATGAAAGGGGTAGTTATTTATTTACCCTGAGTCTCTTAATGGGCTTTTAAAGTTGTTTATGCATTCGCACTGGTGGGGTCCTGAGGGTCCTGAGTGCCACTCGGTGGCGCCTGGATTTGGGGCTACCCTGAGTCTCTTAATGGGCTTTTAAAGTTGTTTATGCATTCACTAGTGGGGTCCTGAGGGTCCTGAGTGCCACTCGGTAGCCTGGATTTGGGGCTACCCTGAGTCTCTTAATGGGCTTTTAAAGTTGTTTATGCATTCGCACTGGTGGGGTCCTGAGGGTCCTGAGTGCCACTCGGTGGCGTCTGAATTTGGGGCTACCCTGAGTCTCTTAATGGGCTTTTAAAGTTGTTTATGCATTCGCACTGGTGGGGTCCTGAGGGTCCTGAGTGCCACTTTCGTGCAGGCTGGATTTGGGGCTACCCTGAGTCTCTTAATTGGCTTTTAAAGTTGTTTATGCATTCGCACTGGTGGGGTCCTGAGGGTCCTGAGTGCCACTGGATTTGGGGCTACCCTGAGTCTCTTAATGGGCTTTTAAAGTTGTTTATGCATTCGCACTGGTGGGGTCCTGAGGGTCCTGAGTGCCACTCGGTAGGCGTCTGGATTTGGGGCTACCCTGAGTCTCTTAATGGGCTTTTAAAGTTGTTTATGCATTCGCACTGGTGGGGTCCTGAGGGTCCTGAGTGCCACTGCAGCGTCTGGATTTGGGGCTACCCTGAGTCTCTTAATGGGCTTTTAAAGTTGTTTATGCATTTGCACTGGTGGGGTCCTGAGGGTCCTGAGTGCCACTCGGTAGGCGTCTGGATTTGGGGCTACCCTGAGTCTCTTAATGGGCTTTTAAAGTTGTTTATGCATTCGCACTGGTGGGGTCCTGAGGGTCCTGAGTGCCACTCGGTAGGCGTCTGGATTTGGGGCTACCACGAGGGCCAGTGCTGCTGCCCGATCGTAAAGCACAGTTTTTTTGTTTACAATATATATATATATATGAGGTACATAAGCCATGTAGCTTTACAAGGTGAGTCACTTCTGAAAGACCAAAATTGGTCATGTAGTTTTGCAAGTTAGGTCATTTGAAGGAACAAAGATTAATAAAGATAAAAGATAAGACAGATAGTGGGGTAGCCCTATGTGGGGTGAGCACTATTTGAGCTAACGTGTGAGATGAGTGGGAAAAAAAAGGAAGAATATTAGTTGGGAGCAATACAGGGGCATAGCGAATTATCATTAAATACTGGCTATGCTGTGAACTTTAATACATAACTACTAAACAACTTATAAACTCTTGTACTTTTACTTACTTTTTCAACCCCATCAAAATCTGGCTACACTACTGTTTAAACAATGTATTACAAAACTATGCATGTTGTAAAAATGTTGCACAGTTAAGATGGAAATATGTGAACTGTCTGTTCTATATATATTTGTTCACATATAATCATTTGTCAAGATGTAAAATGCTATACTATCTGTCCTTTTATTTGCAAAGCTATAATTATTTTCTCTCTCAACAAGTATGTATCTACTGTGATTACTATACCGATCTATCATTGTATTCTTTCTGTATGTATTAAATGTGGAGCTTTTCATCCTGGGCCTTCTCTGAAAAAGGACAGCTTGTTCAGACAGACTTTGCTGGTAAACAAATGTAACATAAAATAAAATAAAATTAAAATAAAAAAAAATGATAGAAGTGACCACTGAACTAAGGTCTGCACCTTAACTACAATGGCATTGAGGTGCAGTAAGTTATATATGGTGAGGAGTGGTGGGTACAGTAAGTTACATATGGTAGGGGGTACAGATTAAATTATATATGGGTGGGATGGAAGCACAGTAAGTTATATAAGATGAAGTATGATGAGTATGTTATATAATACTGACAGACAGTGATTTAAATATGGTTGGGGAGGCAGTGAGTTACAAATGGTGAAGAGAGAGGTACAGTAAGTTACATATGGTGAGGAGAGATGAACAGTAAGCTACAAATGGTGAAGAGGCAGGCACAGAAATGTATATATGATGGAGAGAGGGCATTGGTAAACTTGATCCTGGAGAAGTAGATGCCAAAGTGGAATGGGCACAGCAATGAACCCTGAGGTACTCTGCTGGGGACTGGTCTGTTGGTTGAGGTGGTCTCATTAATCATGACTTCTTGGGTCCTATCTCTGAACCAGCTGGCAATCCATTGAGTTATGTATGGATTAATGCCTAATTTGGTGAGTTTGTCACCCACATCTGAGTAGAGTACTGTATCAAACACCTTGGCCAGGTCTAAGTATTTAACTAACGCAGGTAGATTCAGCATCAGCTGGTAGAAGGAGCTATGTTTGTGCTGGTGGGTGAGAGAGTAAAGGTGTGTGGTGGGGTATGCATTTCAGTTTCTGTATATGTGTAAGGCTGCCTCAATATGTGTCTCTGTTTGCATATATGTAAGTGACTACATCTGTGCGTGTGTGTGTGTGTGTGTGTGTGTGTGTGTGTGTGTGTGTGTGTGTGTGTGTGTGTGTGTGTGTGTGTGCGTGTGTATGTGTTTAGACATTATTAAATACTTGCAAAGTCTATATTTTGGATGTAAAAATACTTTTTTCAACAGCAATTAACGATATGTATATATATATATATATATATATATATATATATATATATATTTTTTTTAACATTTATTTACCAGGAAATTTCGACTTGGAACAAGTCAGTTTTCAGTGGAGGCCCAGGGAGAAACACTATATATATATATATATATATATATATATATATATATATATATATATATATATATATATATATATATATGTATAAAAAATATTACATGTATATATATATATATATATATATATATATATATATATATAATAGATAGATATACAAATATGTATGTTTGTGTGGATGCAAAACAGTTAAAAACCCCATTTTAAACACAACAATCTCCCCAGGATGGGTCTTAGAGGGGAAATAACAGACCATCCAATGGTGAGGAGGCCCTCTACTACATCACCCATTGGTAGTCCTCCACTTCCTCTATAACAACTATCCTATCACGGATTAATATTTCATAATAAGGGATAGTGGTTTGGTCCCATCTCATAATTTTTAAAGCCATTGCTTCTTGATGTGGATATGTAAACTGATGAACTGATGGGGAAACAGAAAAAAAGTTTTTTCACAGATTTAGTAACCCCAGAACACCTGTTATTACCATGGAAGAAAGAGGTAACAAAAGACAAATTTCAGAATCTGAAATTTCAAAGAAAAAACAAAAAAAAAACAAAAGATATGACCAGTGTAAACAAGAAAAAAAGACTTCTGTGTATACAACTGGTAAGCCTGGTAATGGATTTAGCATGGGTTTAGTTCTTGCGCATGCCTCTAACTGGGTATAGAATTTGGGTGAAGCTGCAGGGAGATGCAGTATGTGCTTCAGTAGCTGCAGAAAAGAGAATTATATAACTTAGTATGTGTACATTTTAGAAAAAGAGAGGGAAGGAAAATATGAAAACCCCCCTAACCAAGAAAAGAAAGTCACAACTGAAACAGATTGGACATGGCTGGTTAAGGGACAGTTTAAACAAGCACTTTTCACACAAATGGAGGCAGATAGCTACATGAAATTAAGTTCCTGATTATAGTGTAGTGTGTGTACAATAGTGCTGCTATTCAGCAGTTTGTGGTTGATAAGAATAACGATTTAGTTTACTCAGATGAGATGAAGTGTGCCAGTTTTGTCTGCAAAAGGCCGCAGTACGCATAAAGGGGATCATTATGTAATGTCACTCTCTTACTGTTCTACGTTTGTCCCAGTGGAGTAATACTGATGTAGTTACAAAGACAGCCCTCAGAAAGAGACAGTCATAAGGATAATGAGAAGAAAAACAAAAAGAGTGCAGAAGGCAGACGAGGGAACACTCCAACCAGTTAAAAGGTCACTCGATTTAATAAAAATTCACGGAACAGCTCCACCAACAGTGTACACAAGCATAAACGCAGTTGATGCACAATACGCGTTTTCGTCCACAAACAACTTGGACTTCATCAGATAAGCAGTTAGACCCACTAATTGCATCTTAAATACTTAATAAAAAACATATTGACCAATGAACATCATGAAAAAACGTTTGAACACACAAATCAGGCTCATCTAATAGGCTCATTAATATTAATTAATACATATTTTATTAAGTATTTAAGATGCAATTAGTGGGTCTAACTGCTTATCTGATGAAGTCCAAGTTGTTTGTGGATGAAAACGCGTATTGTGCATCAACTGCGTTTATGCTTGTGTACACTGTTGGTGGAGCTGTTCCGTGAATTTTTATTAAATCGAGTGACCTTTTAACTGGTTGGAGTGTTCCCTCGTCTGCCTTCTGCGCTCTTTTTGTTTTTGTTGGTTGATTTTGAGTGCAGCTTTCACGTTTCTTCTGATAATGAGAAGAACATACATGCAATTACATACTGACCTTTTTTATTTACATATTGAATAATATTTAACTAGGCTGAACAGTGTGAGCTAAATATTCTCTTATGGGGTGACAAGCTCTTGAATATAAGATCATTTTTGATGTAGCTAGTCCTCTAAATTCCATGCCTTTGGAAGTGGACGGCTGCCAGAGACCTGTAATGAAGACAGAGGAAATCATTTAAACTCCATCCTGAAAACATCTCTGTGTCAAAAGAGAACTCCAAACTCTTGAGGTCACAGGATCTGTACCAGAAAGCACAGCTAAAGATTTTACGTTTCTGCAATTTTTGTTTATGAAATATTTTCTATTTCACCTGGACTGAACTTGAAATTGATCTGTATTGATCAGTGCAGTACCCTAGTAAACAAATATCTGCTTGTATTGTCAGGCTCTGGATTGCATTGCATAAGTGGAAATTCCTTAAGATTCCAAGAGCAGGCTAAGTTATTTCTTACACTTATTTCACTGAATTGCACTTCTGAAACGCTTATAATTGTGCTATACAGTTGATCTACTATATTTTTGCACTGTTATAAAGCTTTTTTATTGTTTCACTGCATTTATGTACTGTTTTAAACTGTTTTAACATTACTTAACTGTAAACTGCTTTTTCATACTGAGAGTTGTATTTCCTGTTTGTGAGTGCTCTATCCGAACCTTTATGTGCATTTTTGTCTGTTAAAAGCATTCTCTAGTCTGCTCCTTGATCTGTTTAAAACTTTCATTTAGTGGCTACAGCTAGGAACTGTAATTTTTTCCCACTCACCCTCCCTAGTGTTGTCTGTTTTTATACTTGGTGGCTTTGCAGTTGCCCGCCCATACTGTATATTTCATCTGTGACACTCCTCCCAGTCTAGTGTCATTAGTTCACTCAATCTAATAGAGAACATTTGTGAAGGCCAACCCACTCAGATTCTTAACATTGAATTAACTTCTGTTCCAGTTTTCTCCATTTCCACTTTACTGGAAAAAAAAATTCCAAGCTTGCTTCCCCCCTTTCCTGTGGCAGGTCAGATACGGATTTGCTGTGTCCAGGACTGTTTGTGAGCTCCTAAGCCCCCCCCCCCCACACTTAACTGGGGTTAAACTATTCCTTGCGCCATAAAGTCTGTTTTTCAAAATTTCCCTTGCAACTAGCCAGCTTTTTAGTTTTAGCACTCTTCTGTTTCTTTGATCTCAGCACTTGTTCAGAACTCATTGTAAGCACTAAATAAGTTACAAATTACTACAGCACTCAACTTTCCTCACTTGTCTAGAGGAAAACAGTTTTTAGTACTTAATAAATAAGCACCTATTCAGGCATGTCTAAAGGTCAGCTCCCGGTGTTTTCTCCTGTCTACCTGATGAATCTGGGCATCTTGAGACAATGCAGCAATTGCCTCATGTACACAGACAACCCTCTCCTCCTACCACCCAACACTACGACCTGTGAGAGATGCACTTATATAGCCAAACTGGAAGCAAAGCTCTCTTTACCAAAGACAGGTCTAGACAGTCAAGAGGCGAAGGTAAACACTTGCACCGCACCACAGTCATCACATAGTCCCTCAAAACCTACACCACCAAAACACACACACATAACCACAAAACACACACCTACATTCACGGAGGCTCTCTGTACTAATCTGCCCAAACAACAGAGACCTCCAAAGCAGAAATGCAGGCAACCTCCACTCCCCAACACAACCCAAATGAAACATAGTCCACATACTCAGTGTGCCACTCAACTACAGCCCATAAGGCATAACGTACCCAACACTCTAGTCATAGGTGACTCTATAGTCAGGCACACTGATGTTCCACTCACCAGGCTAAACAAGGAAAAAGTTACTGTCAGCTGCCTGTCAGGTGCCAGGATCCACCACATAACGCACGCACTCAGGTCACTCCACAACAAGTACAAATATGACTCTGTCATTGTCCATGTTAGTGTGAATGACCTGAGACGTACCTCCCTGGACTACATGAAAAGAGACATGGAGGAGCTCTCTGATCTTGTAGCCCAGGCCGGTATGACCCTAGCCCTGAGTAGCATCCTGCCATCACCCAGAATGTCACCACAGTACAAGGACAAAATGATTGACTTTAACAATTGGCTAAGCTTCTGGTGTCATTCTAAAATAATCCAGTATCTGTATGCCTGGGATGACATGATCGACAGACCACTCTGCTTTTCCACAGATGGCCTGCACCTGTCGCCCTTGGGATTCCGGATACTGGCAAAGGCTCTTGCCACACTTATAGTGCCTTTTTTAGGCAAGGTTCAAATGACAAATTCACCACTGTAACAGGTACAAGCAAGCAAAATCTGAGGGTAATCCTACTCAATGCTAGAAGTCTAAACCTCAAAATGCACTCACTCGAGGCACTCCTTAAAATGGGGAACATTGACATCTGTACAGTGACAGAGACCTGATTCAAAGCTCCAGAGAGCACCCCTGCATTACCAGGCTATAATTCATACCACACCTTTCGGCCACCAAACCCGACCGAAACACTAAAGGTGGAGGCGTGTCCATATTCATTAAGGATATCCACACCTCCAAGCTAGTTGCTCAGCATAATGCATCCAAGATTATCCAAGTTCAACTAACTCTGGGCAAAACTGCAATCCACATTGTAGCTTGCTACAGACCCCCCACCATGCCCCAGAATTCCCACTCCTCTTTTCTTGATACACTGGGAAATATTAAGGTACAACCCAACACTCTAATAATGGGTGATTTCAACTACCCTACCATTAACTGGGAAAACTACTCATGTACCAACTCTTTTGCTCAACGTTTTCTGGAAATCATCAATTCCAACGCTTTGGATCAACTTATCCACACCCCCACCAGAGGCAGCAATATCCTAGACCTGGTCATCACCAACATGAAAGATCAGCTCCTCGTTGGTCAGATCCGACCACAAGCTAATCACCCTAGACATCCACATCCCACTCCCACCCCCCATTAGGAAAACAACCGTAAACAATTTCTCCAAAGCCAACTTCATGCTTCTTAAGACAGAAGTGGCAAACTTCATGACACCCATGCAGATGGACAATAGAGGTACGACTGCTGAATCCTACACAAATGCACTTTATAAGCACTTACACGAGTGCATGGATCGTGCTATCCCTAACAGAACCAAGATGCTATCCTCCAAAAAAAGGAAGCCAATCTGGTGGTCTTCTGTCATAAACAAACTCTACAACAGAAGAAAGAAACTGTTGCAAAAAAGAGTAAAATCCCACGATTAGAGGTCAGCCTCAGTAAGAAGCTGAGATCCCTCATAAAATCCTCCAAAGCTAGTTATGAAAACAAAATTGCCACTGATTCTAAAGACAACCACAAAGCATTCTATAGCTATGTTAAAAATCTTAATGGCAACACTCAGATCTGCTCTGAGTTACAGCACAATGACACTAAATATACAGAACCAACTGATATTGCCAACATCCTGGCAGATAGGTTCAGTGCTAACTTTACCCCCCTCTCACCCCCTAAAGGGCCCATCTTTATACCGGAAGAATGCAAAGTTCCTGTAATCATGGCTGCATAGGTAAAAACTTCACTCTCCAAAGCCAAGAACACAGCATCCATGGGACCTAACAACATCCCAGGCTGCCTTCTACATGAACTACAGAATGAACTGCACCCCACCTAAGTACCACGTTCAATCCTAGCCTCACCTCAGGCTTTGTGCCCATTGAATGATACACCGTGACAGTTATCCCGCTCCACAAAGAGGGGGCCACAACAGACCCCGGGAACTACCGCCCCATTAGCCTGACGAGCCTCGTCTGCAAGGCAATGGAACGTATCATCATGGAACTCATAAACAAAGACATTGGAGATCTCCACACCCTGGACCCCACACAGTTTGGGTTTGTAAAAGGCAGATCATGTCTCCTAAACCTGATAGACTTCTTTGAAGTAGTCACCAAGGCCATGGATGAGGGTAAGGTGGCCAACTCACACAGCCTATCTAGATCTTGCCAAGGCATTCAACACCATCCCCCACTCTGGAATTATAGATAAACTCACTAAACTAGGTATAAAGCCCTATGTCACAAGATGGGTTGCCAACTGGCTTACTGAAAGAACCCACACTGTGAAAGTAGCAGACTCCAAATCAGACTTCAGACCAGTGACAAGTGGAGTACCACAGGGTTCAGTCCTGGGTCCTCTCCTGTTTGGTATCTACTTCTCTGAAGTACAGACTAACACAGAAGGTCTTTGGCTAACTAAATTTGCAGATGACTGCAAACTAGGAGCCATAATTGAATCTCCTAACGATGTGGACATCCTACAAAAGGGCCTCACTGAGACAGATGCCTGGTATCAAAGACATGGTCTCAAGCTCAATGCCAAAAAGTGCATTGTCATCCCCTTTGGTAAAAATTCTGTACCCATGAACTACCACATAGGTGGTAGTCTACTTAACACCGAAAGTGTGATAAGAGACCTTGCGACACAGGTGGACAGTAGTCTCTCCTTTGATAATCACATCACCAAAGTGGTCAGGAAATCCTTCTACATGGCACACCTCATCACAAAAGGTTTCTCATCCAGAAAAAAAGGGGTCATTGTTCCCCTCTACTCATCACTCATTAGACCCATTATAGAGTACAACACCCCTTTTGGTATGTACCTCACAAGACATCTACAACAACTGGAAAGGCCGCAAAAATACCTCACAAAGAGGATTACTGGCCTCAAACAGATGCTTTACGCAGACTGTCTCAAATAACTCTAGCTTTATTCCATTGCATATCACCTACTCAGAGGCGATCTCTGCCTAACATACAAAGCTATGTCAAACCCAGAGCTGTTGGACATGCTCCACTTAAAGAAATCCCAATCCCTCCAAGCTACATGCTCTAGGGACCTAAACCTTGTCACCACAATAAACAGAACATGCTGGAGGGATAGATTCCTGTCCCAGAGACTTCCCATACTCTGGAACAGACTACCTATCTATGTCAAACAGAGCTCCTCATTAGCACTCTTCAAGAAAAATCTTGATGATTGGATGGGTAATAGGAAATTCACCCCGGGGATCACTTCTGTGGTTCTGCTTGACAGGGTCACAGGAGAATAATTTTCTTGGGTGGCGAAAGCCAGGGTACATTTTTGGCTAGGCTTGTATAGGCCCTAGGGCCAATAGCCTAGTACCTACCTATGAACCTATGAACCTATATGAATAAATAAAGAAATAAATAATTAAATAATGGAACTTTAACATTTTAACTGAATAACCATATCACCATTATGCTCCTGTAACATGATTGCTTAAAATCTGATGTGGAAGCTACTTTAGCTACAATGAGGAACACCTCCTTATTGGCTAATTAGCATGTCTCTGAATTGGGTATAATTACTGCCAGCGCTAAATTGCACTTTTCACTGGCAGGTTCCACTGGTGGCCTACACATCATGTTGGCACAGACAGCTTCCTCATTCACTCCTGCACACATATGCATACATTGCAACGCACACACGCACACACACACACACACACACACACACACACACACACACACACACACACACACACACACACACACACACACACACACATACATTTACTATCAGTCTCCCTACCTAATTTCCCTACTGGGACCATCCAGGCAGATACTCATACCAACAAACACCAGATATATGCAGAAACACACATACACACTGTCTCTGTATCAGAAATGGCATCCACGAGTGGTTGGCTCTTCTTTTCAAGACTTACCTTTCATGGTAGCCCTTTCTGGATTTTAACCGCTACTATTAAATCTCAGATACAGGAGTGATACTCTTTTGTAGTGTGAATCACCTTCTCTCTACTCATTAAGTGGTTATTAATTAATTAAATACTAAATTAAAAACACAAGTCGAATGGCATACTTTGTTAAGTATGTCTGTACTATTGAGACCCTTGTGGAGGGATGGTTAAGAACTGATGGTAACAATGTGTATGAAAACAAATGTATATGTTATCCTATAGTTCTGGGTTTGATTTCCCCAGTTGTCACTTTCCTGTTGTCTGTTTAACTCTGAGGACGTAATCAGGCATTACTCCTGACTCAAGACAAAAAGATGCACTTATGTCTAGTAGGTTTAAAATGTTACATAAATTAAAATAATACATTCACATTTTTCACCACATATATTAAAAATGATGAACAGAACTAACAGTTCAGAGGGACTTCTTCACCTTTGTTTACTGCAAAACCTGGACTTTTGAGTGAAAAGGAAAAGTAGTAGAATTGGGGTTGGGAATTCGAGTTATTGGGGCAAAGATTGCAGCAGTCAAAAGAGAGGAAGACGGGAGATCAAAAGTGCACAGCAATTGCAAATAGAAAGTAGCCTTATCTCATTTAACAAGGGACTGAATTAAGCAGCGACGGCCAGATTCAGTGTTTTCCGGTCATAGCAAATGACGGAAAGTGATGCATGCTATGGTTTGTGACACACCTAACAAATCCCTCTGCTGGTACTGGATAAAGGAACATGCAGTCACAGATTCTATAGCAGATGGATTTTGTAGCATCCAGTCTGTTAGTATATGAATATGTTTTTTACAAGTAAAAAATGCCATGGTAACTGCAGCATTGTAACAGTCAGCTATGGAAATCTACCAGATATTTTCAAGTACTAGTCTTTCAGCTGATACTGTTCACATAAAGTATCATCAACCTAAAATTGAAATGTATTTTGCTGCATGATGTGATAGGGTTATTCTGTTGGCTTGTGTGTCTAATTCTTTAAAGGGATATTAGATAAAGAGCAAGATAGGGGCTTTAATCTGATTTGCTTAATATTACTCCTCATTTCACTCTAGGCACAGCCCCTATGTCAAACTGTTTAATTTTCTTATATTCTCCCATTATATGATGCCATACACCAGTACATTTAACAACCAGTAAGAAGTGCTCCAAGGGAGAAATAACTAAAAAAATATTATTTCACTGTGACTGCTTTCTGAAAAAAGGGAACTTTTTTATGCAGTTTATTTTCTTAGGATGGTCCAGCAAAGATGTAATATCACTCTGACTGTAGATCCCTTGGCCACAGCCAAGTGTCTGGAACCAGAATTTTTTCATCTGCTGTCGTTGTAAGACAGTATTCTAACTCACAAAGCAATCAATCACATAACCAGAAGAAATGCACAAGTGGGTTGCTGGCTGTGGGAAGGAGGGGGCTGTTACTGCTAGGGAATTTGCTATTTCACATCTGTTGTACTCCAAGTTCAGAAATACCAGCAGTCTACTATATGAAGGACTACCTGGCAAAATAAATTAAAGGGTAGCTAGAAAAGAATAAAACAATATGAGAAAAATTCTTATAAATCACAAGAATGGCACCGCACAACTTTTGTTTTCTCAAATTTTCTCAGAAGTTGTGTTTCACAGTTCTCAAGATTATTTATACAAGGTCTTATGACAAAATTGTCACATAGAATTCTTTGTCCACAGTATTCACTGTGAAAAAAGGGCTATGCCAGTAAAATAATCTGACCTCTTTCAATTTGTAACATGGACTGCCATTTCATCGAAGAACGGAGTACTCGTTCTATTATAGCCCTGGAATAAATGTTGAATTGACACATTCATTTAAGTACAGCAAAGCTTATTAATCCTAGATGGTGACCCCTCTGGAGCATATGCTTTCATATTTAGGTTACTATCATCCATTGTAAGTTATGAACCACACAGGTAAAGGCCATTCATTTAGTTATGGCTAGTGTTTTTGCTTAGACTTTTATAGGTTTAACAACTATTATAACCTTTGCTGTGTGACACAGACAAAGATGAATGACACAGTTCTACTCAGACAAATACAAGCACAAGTTTAGACTTTGTGGTTCTTCCATACAGTAAATCTGAATATTCTGAATACATAGTCCATATCCCCACACTAGCAAACTACAACATATTAGTCCATGGATAAATGTATTGGGGTGATGTGAGATCCCTAATTATTCGAGTAGTACCCTTTAATTTTAAATTTATATTTTAGGTAATAATAATAATAATACACATTTGTTAACCAGGAAGGCCCACTGGACACAAAGTCCCTTTTCACTTCTAACAATGGAGCAATGTGTGATGAAGTGACATGCTCTAGGTCACACAGAAGATAAGTGAAGGTTGAGGGAATCAAACCCTGTACCAGAGAAATTATGTCTCACTGCCTAACACTCTTAATGAGGTATTAATATGACTTTTTAATTTTATAAGGTTGTAAGAAACGTCATGTTATTTTCCAAACAGTTAATTCTTATACATTAAGTACTGACTTGACTAAACAGGGACATGCATTGCTAAACAATGAATGTTCATTAGCATTGCTTTACTTCTTTTTATAAATGAAATACACATATACATATGTATACAGAATGAACACCACAGCCTCACTTTAGATAAACCAAAATGGCCCTCTGGACAAGACAAAACAAACTTTCCCCTTGATTCCCTTCTTTTCAAATTTCTCTGTCAAGACATCCCATCTCCTCTAGAATATGAAACTCACTGAAGGCAGCTACACTTTCATCCTTAGAAGTCAGTCTTATCAGTCAAATATCTGTTCTATTATACTTCCACTGATACATTGTTACTTTTTGTTGTTACAATATCTGCTTTATTATGCCTCTGTTGGTATTTGCTGTTCCTTTTCATTGTTACAATGTGATTGTAAGCAGGGCTGGGCCTGCAACTAATCATCCTTTGTTTAGTGTTCTACACTGGTAACTAAATTGTAAAGAAATAAAATTAAAAAGTTTTCCCACAAAGATAATACTCTACAAAACTACCCAGCCCAATTTTAGTATAGTAATATGTCTGACTCACATGTCAATAATGTTAGGTTAAGTGATAATCTACTTTCCTTGCCCATTCACATTTAGAAGCATGACTTTCAGTTTACTGGTATGGGCATCTCATGGTATCTGCTATGCATAGCTTTCAGTCCTGTCTATAATGTCATCATTAGTTTCTACGGAATAACAATATGCAGGTCAGAGGCAAGTACAACCGCAAGGCCTTGCCTCAAATTCAAATGTTAACATTTGTTGGCACACTGCTTACACCTGGCATGCTTTCCAGACTGTGGATTGAGATCTGTGGTGAAAAGCAACCTGCATGACATCAAATACGCCAAGATTCTAGGACCAAATTTACTCAGTGAAAAAATATATAAACAATGATGCCCATAGTGAGAAAGAATCATGGTGTTCTTTATAGTACACGCCATGCAACTAAAACTGCAAAATGCAGAATACTTGTGAAAACAAGAGTGGTTACTAACACAGCCTTCCCATGCTGAACATGTAAACATTAACCTTGGTCTGCCTGGGATTTTTAACGCAAACATCAGTGATTCTGCTGTGTTGTTGGAGCAAACTCATTAATCACCTGTCAGTGAAAACTAAACTATTATTACTACTACCATGGCTCTAATAATAACACAACTGATATTTTCATCTCTGTTTGCACACTTCACAATTTTTTGCTTAGTCTGGCAAATGTAAATGGCCTTGCTTAATCATGCACAGTCCTAACCAACATTTCAGGTAATCTTTTCATGTTCTTCTCAAACATGTTTCTCGTAGGTGAGCTAATGTCATGATGTTTAATAAGTGACTATTTGCACTGAATGTCCATAATTAACTGGCATTCTTCTTGAATTTTGCTATGCCATGAAGGAGGAGGTTGAGATCATATGCTAACTCTGCCTTGGGAGAGGGTTCTGTAAGCTGTGATGATTGTTTGAGGTCCTGCTCTGGTACTGTTAGTGCAGTGATTACCACGCAACTCTTATTTACATTTTATATGCTTAACAGAATGTGACAGATAGTGTCTTCTAGACAAGTAATAACTTTCTTGGTTGCCTTTTGCCAGTCAAATTCCAGTTACACATGGTTCAGTTTACTTGCAGCTGAATGCTTGTCTGTGCAAACTGTGGAAGACTCAATTACATGGACTTTATCTGTAAGTATCATTTTTCCTAGTATGTGCAACCTTGAAGCCAGTGGATCTTGTCACCTGCAAAACACTTTTTTTTTATCTTACTGCCAATTGTGAATATAAACATTTGGGAGGGATTGGCAACTAGCTAGTGGGGCTTGATCAAACAGTACTCAAGTTACTGCATTATACTGAACTTGGTTTCTACATTAATCCTGAGGCAAATTCAAAGATGGAAGGTTACTGTATTTGCAGACAATTATTGCTAAAAAATGCTCAGTGAACTAAGAAACACTTCATACCACACACCCCTGCTGCATGCATTATTTTATTTTTTATCAACATCTGACATCTGAATGATTCATGGATTCATTAGTAGTGCCTCTCTTCTAATTTTCTCCCACTCTGCTGAGCATTTGCATGAATTATAGATAGGCTTTATAAGGTCCTTCTGTGAAACTCATATAAACAAACACACTCTGGTGTCTATATAATGTGTTAGACTATGACCTGCTTTATTTAGACAAGATAATGTATTCTGATAATATGAAGACAAAATGGAACATGTCTTCTTCTTCTTCTTCGTTCGGCTTTTCCCGGTTAGGGGTCGCCACAGCGGATCATCTGTTCGCTCATGATTGGCAGTGGAGTTTTACAGTGTCGAGTTGCCAGCCCGGCGCCCAACCTTCCACAGAAGGCACACACATGCACACACTCACACCTAGGGGCAATTTAAAGTGTCCAATCCACCTACTGCATGTCTTTGGGATGTGGGAGGAAATCGGAGCACCCAGAGGAAACCCACGCGACCACAGTGAGGACATGCAGACTCCGCACAGAAGGCACCCCAGCCAAGGATCGAACCAGAGAACCTCTTGCTGTGAGGTGGCATCACTAACCACTGCACCACCGTGGCCACCCAAAATGGAACATGTCTTAAAGTCAGTAAAAACAGATTTATTCACATTATCTTCTTGAACAAACTCAATTAGATCAACATTAGTTATAAGTAATATTTGACTATGGTTGAGCTTAGAGAAATATGGCATCATAGCTCTAAAGCTGCAAACTTAGAAATATATTTAGCATAAGTTAAAGAGAGAGTCAGGTCAGATGACATTCTTCTCAGCCATGCAGAACACTACACATTAGACCACTATGGGGAGATCTGTATGCTCCCCAGATCCCAAAACAAAGAACAAGCTGGAAGGAGTCCTAAATAATTGGGTTATCTGACAGGAGGAGTGGCCAGCCTTAGATAAGCAGCTAAGAGCTTGCAAGCCTATAGGCTGATCAGATAAGGAGCAGCCTATAAGCCATGACAGCAAAGCTAAAACAGCATAATGACCGCTTTTTGTTTTATGACTAGGACTTTGTGAGAGTACAGTCAGAAATCACCACCATGAAAATAAAAGAAGAAAACCTAAAGCTCTCTTCTTGGTGGGAAAATTTACAGCTGGTTCCTCTGAAGAAAGAAGCAGATTGTGTGTCCCCATAGCATTATCATTACTGAACCGTAATTAAAGTCATTGCTGAATTAACTGAAGGGTTTGGGTAATCATGCTGATAGGGATCGCAGAGGCCTGAAGCTTGGAAAGACAAGGTAAACACATAATTATCAAATTGAATAGCCATAAAACAAAGCTATGGATATCATGTGCAATTGCTATCAGAAGAGGATTAATTCTGGGAAGCCAAAGGGTAAGAAATAATGAGGTCTGCACCAGTGAAGCGTTTCATTGAAAGGAGCAGTTTATTTTAGTGATGTGCCACCTTAGGAGAGAAGCAACAGCTGCCACTTTAGAAATCAGCAAAGAGATGCTTGGTCCTACTGGACAGTGGAGAACATAGATTGGTGGTTGCATTCCATATTGAGCACTAGTTGGTATTACCACACAAAAAACACAAGGAAAAACAGAGGTTATTCTGCACATAATGGCTTAAAGGGGATCACTAGAACAGATCTAAGATGCGGAAAAAATACCTAAGGAAGGAGGTAATGTTACTTGCTGCATGCTGAATTAGATTCATGATCCAGTGGGCAACAATATGTGCCAGGACAGAGGGATCACATCCCAAGGGGACCAAGAATGATTCTTGGTTCTCATTCTTGTGATACTGCTCTGTCGTCTCTCCTTCCTGGAGAAAATATGAATGACAGACATAAAAACAGATGAAACTGTAAGTAGGAGGAATGGAACGATTCAAACTGGTAGAAGAGGAAGAAGTACTGCACATACAGAGACTGTAAATGAAAAAGTCAGAAGGCAGAAGTCATGATTAACTGCTAAATTTCATCTGAGAACAGCATGTGGGAGTCAAAATGGCAGGGGGAGATGAGAAGAAAAGGGCACATGCTATTTTAACTGCTGAGGGTAGTTACATGCAAATCTATTCTGGGGTTATTTATAAACTGGAGATATGTGGAAATACATAGCACAGCTCATTTCACCAGAGGTCACCTATACTCCATTAACTGCAAACTCTGTCTATAGTTTAAATAAAAAAGAGAGAACATTCAGATTGCTTTTTCTGCTCCATAAATACCTAAAAAAATAACTGGGACATTAATTTGCTGTTTGTTTTTCATGATGTTTCTGTTTATGTCTTTCACTTAAAGTTTCAGAGGCACTGCAGTTTGAGGATTTGAATGTGTACATCAGTTTCAGATCTTTATCTTCACCGAGTATCAAATGAATGAGGTTTCACTCGTCCATTTGTAGTTACTGATGTTGAACTTCTCAATCAATGTTCCTCATTGAAAATCACTTTCAGTACATTTTTGATTTCTCCTCTGACTCTGATTTGTTGTCTGTCTGAGCTTTTCTCTTTTCTCTTCAGTTGCATAACCACGAAGTTAAAAGAGAGTATGATGGACTTAACTTTCTCTAGATTTAACTGCACTAGCAGTTACTCACTCTAGATTTCTCTGAGTAGTGTCATGGAATACTCTGGCCCTACTCATAATGAGTAGATGAATGTTTGCTGGTCAGTTTAAATACCACCTTTGAAAAGACTAGTTGGACTAACTCAGTCAACAAAACATAATAAGTAAATAGATATTTTTGATGTCTTTCCAATAAAAATTTTGCAACAGCCTCCTTTTTATACTTTATTCCTAAATATCCTGAAAAGGAATATAATAAGCTGTGGCTAAAAGAGTCTTATGTTAGGCTCTTGGGACTGTTATCACATGGCCACCTAGCCATCCCTCAGGAGTCGATTCTCTGTACAGTAACCCCTTTTACCAGCATATGAGTTCCTTCTGCCTTTGAAAATAAGACGCCACCTTGGCTACCTTCCATAATTTTGTAAGGTGGCTTCTGAGAGCCACAACTGCCTCATCTCTCTCTCTCTTTATGATCTGCCCCAGTTTACTTTCCAGAGGTAATGTAGTATTTTTAAACAACTGTGTTCCTAATTCATTCTTAGGTTCATAGGCTCATAGGTGTGTACTAGGCTAATGGCCCTGGAGCATTTACAAGCCTAGTCCATAGAATTACCGTGGCATTTTGCCACCCAACCTTAGTTCCCAGTGCCTCTGTCGAGTAGAGTCACTGGAGTGATCCCTGGGGTGAATTTTCTATTTCCCATCCACTCATTAAGATTTTTCTTGAAAAGAGCCAATGAGGTGCTCAGTTTGACATGTATGGGAAGTGTATTCCATAGCATGGACAGTCTCTGGGTTATGAACCTATCCCTCCAGCTTGTTCTGTTGATTGTGGTAATGAGGTTGAGGTCTCTGGAGTGTGTGGTGTGGAGGGATTTCTTTAAATGTACCTTTTCTAACAGAGATGGGTCAGACATGACCCAGCTCTGTTAGAAATGCTACATCTGACAGAGCTGGGTCAGACATGGCTTTGTAAGTCAAGCAGAGATCGCCTCTAAGTAGGCAATTAGAGACAGAGAATAGCTGGAGTTTTTTGAGTCTGTCCATATAGGACAAGTGTTTAAGGCCTAGGATCCTCTTTGTGAGGTAATTTTGCAGCCTCTCCAGTTGTTGCAGGTGTCTAGCGGGGTACATGCCAAATGACTGGCCTAATGAGGGAAGAGTAGAGGGAGACAATGACCTCTTTCTTCCTGGATGCAAAACCCTTAGTAATAAGATATGCCATATAGAAGGACTTTCTGACCACAGTGGCAATGTGGTGGTCAAAAGAAAGGTGGTTGTCAACCTGTGTTCCCAGATCCCTTATAATGCATTCTGTGTTCAGTGGACTATGATCAATGTGGTAATTCATGGCCAAAGGGGAAAACGGCACATTTTTGGGTATTGAGCTTAAGGCCATGGTTCTGACACCAGTCGTTGATCTCACTGAGGCCTTTCTGTAGGGTGTCAACATCACTTGAGTTGTTAATAATACCTCTCAACTTGCAATCGTCTGTGAACTTTGTCAGCCAGTGTCCTTTCATGTTGGTTTGGACTCCAGAGAAGTAGATACCGAACAGGAGAGGACACAGGACCAAACCCTGTGTGACTACACTCGTGACTGGACGGCAGTCTGGCTTGGAGTCAGCTACTTTCACACTGTGGGTTCTATCTGTGAGCCAGTTTGCAACCCACCTAGTGATATAGGGGTTGATGCATAGCTTAGTGACTTTTTCTATGAGGAATGGTATCAAAGGCCTTGAGGCTGTATGAACCACCTTGCTTTCATCCATAGCTCTGGTGACTGACACAAAGAAGTCAACCAGGTTGAGCAGGCATGATCTACCCTTCACAAAACCAAACTGTGTGGGATCCAGAGTTTGGAGAGTCCCTATATCCTTATTAGGTCCACAATGCTGCATTCCATGGCTTTGCATATCAGACTCGTCAGGCTAATGGGGAAATAGTTCCCAGGGTCTGTAGATGCTCCCCCTTTGTGGAGAGGGATGACTATGGCAGTGTGCCATTCAGTAGGGACAAAGCCTGAGGTGAGGCTTTGATTAATAGGGCAAATAGGTGAGGTGCCAGTTCACTCTGTAGTTCATGGAGAACACAGCTAGGGATATTGTCAGGTCCCATAAAAGCTGTATTCTTGTCCTTGGGCAGTGCTGTTTTAACCTGTGCAGCAGTAATACTGGGTGCCTGACAATCTACTGGTATTGTGATTGGTCCTTTGGTGGGGGAGAGAGGGGTACAGCCGACACTGAATCTGTCGGCCAGTATATTGGCAATATCTGTTGGTACAGTATAGGAGGCACCATTGTGCAGTAGCTCAGAGCAAATCTGGGTATTGCCATGGAGATTCTTTACATAACTATAGAAGGTCTTGTGGTTGTCTTTAATATCTGCTGCAATTCTATTTTCATAGCTAGATTTATAGGATTTGATGAGGGAATCTCAACTTTTTGTTGAGGCTGATAAGGAAGTTTTTCCCGTCTTGGGACTTCACCTTATTATGCATCAGTTTCCTCTTTCTCTTATAGAGTTTATTTATAGCAGAGGACCACCATATTGGCTTCCTTTTTTTTGGAGGAGAGCGTCTTGGTTCTGTTGGGTATGGCGAGATCCATGCATTTGTGTACGTGTTCATCTAGCTAATACAAACTATTTCTTCTCCTAAAGTAAACCCTTCCAGTGGACACACAGTACCTTCTAGCAATTGTGACTTCATCTCAGGCTTCCTGCTACTACTTGGCCTTTTCCCTGAAGTAGACACATCACCAGCCTCTGTTGGGAGTGCGGGCATGGGCTTGGTCTCCCTCCTTCCTAAATGATTGTCCAACTTCCTGTCTGCATGTAACTGCATGCACACAAGGTACCATGTGAGCAAATTATCACCTGTTGGATATCATCAAGCACAATGGCATCATTGCCCTCATCCCCACTTCCCTGTGCAAGTGAACCCTGGCAAATGGTATCTGAAAAGGTGCCTCTCTCATATCCCTAACTGGATTGGACTGCTCAGACACATAATACATTTCTCTAACAAATGCAGTCTTAACAACAATTATATTAAAATGACTAGAAAATCATCTAATGAAACATATCTCTCAATTATACTGATTTTACCAGAATGTCCAGATTTTTGTCTCATATATTTGGTCTGTTCCTCATAAAATTTGTGGTTTTCTGGCAAATCACTGAGGACTGTAGTCATTAAGTAATGCCCTACATTTCAGTTTCAGACTTCATATTCCTCAGAAAATGCATGATACACAAAACCTGTTACTTTAGCAACTTTCAAAATTTATAACAGCAATATTTAAAATCTGTCCTTACTCTGGGGGCTATGCCCCCCCTCATTATTTTTCACTTTGTTCAGACCTCTTGCACTAAGAGGTTGAGAGATATGTAATGAAACAAACATGTATGTGTGAATAAAAGTTTGATTTAAAAATAGTTATGCATGATGCAGTATCCCTCTTGCTAATGGTTTATTTTCCTCTCCCCTGATAGAGTGCGAGCCCTTTTGACAATATGAGGAGTCCATCCATCCATCCATCCTCAACACCTTTTCCCATTTTGCACATGGTTTCGGGGTGTCACTTCAACAGCGACAATCATCTCGAGCCAAAGTTTACACCCCTGTGTGGCTAGCCCTGCCACTGCATTTCATTTGTAACACTCACTTGTACACACACTCGCACCTACAGCCAATTTAGTGTCCAATCCACCTACTCCATGTCTTTGGAATGTGGGAGGAAACCAGAGCACCTAGAGGAAACCCACATGACCACAGGGAGGATATGCAGACTCTGCACAGAGGGCACCCCAGCCAAGAATCGAACCAGAAAGCCTCTTGCTGTGAGGTGATAATGCTAACAGTTGCACCACCATGGATGAGGAGCTGCAATTGCAAAACAGCCCCCATGATTATTGTATACCTCTTTTAGTTCCCTAATATTACTTTTTTTCTCCAGCTTGACTTTGTAGACATGTGAACTGTAAAAGTCCCCTGTGGTTTCACTAGAAGTATCTTTCCCCAAAACCTTGGCATGTACTTGAAACAGTGGTCCAATCTTTGCCCATGAAATATGCATTGAACATTTAGGATTTTCCTTAATACACTCTCTTGTTTATTAATGTCCTGCTACATGAATAGAGCTTTTCCTCTTTTCACATTTGCTCTGCAATGCTACAATCTCATCTACTTATCAGATTTTCATTTCCTTAGGCAAAATATCAAGTACTTTTCCCCTTACAATGAGATCCCCCTATTTCCAAAGTGGCAACTTGACATTAACTCACATATTAACATTAGCGGTTGGTTCTATGGTGAAATCACATGCCTTCTTTTCTGTTTTACACTTTTTTTTTTCTAAATATTTTCTTATAAGCTTCATGGGTAAGTTTATAACAGACATGAAATACATTTTAACTTTACAATAATCCATATATTCAGATTAAGACGTGTCTGAGAAAACAATACATTATATTATCTACATGCAGCGTAGTTGAAATTCTCATACACTTCCTTTGGTCAATCTGGTGCTGATTACACGTTTACTTACATAAATAAAATTATCAAAGTCAACTCTTGCATTATACTGAGGAAACTGACTTTGGCATCTAGGACTCAGTTTTTAACCTGCTACACAAATACCTTTGACAGACTGTAAGTAGTTCAGCCTCACGTAGGTGCTACTCTTTTAACATAATAGGTTCATGCTGATGCTTTCATTTTTCATGTGTGGCTTTATTCTGTCTCCTTCGCTTTGCTGCTTCAATTGCAAGGTGTTTTCTCTTCAACTTTAGCTTCTGTTGTTCAAGGTGCACTTTAAGACCATCTGGGGATACACTGACTTGCTTTGCTGCATGATCTGAACTCATTGCCACTACAAAGCTGTCGTTAGGTCCGGTACTGAAAATTGTAGCTCCGATCAAGACACAGATGCAGTGATGGTTCAGATCATTTGTCTTATATGTTCAAGGTACAATGAATAATCACAACCTCTGGCCAATGTTTGCAAGGAGTCTGCATGTTTTCCCAGTGTTTCTATGGAGATACTTCCACCTCCAACAATATGCTGAGTGTTTCCAACTCAAACTTACCCAAGAATAGCGTTGTGGGCAGTAGTACAGACTCTAGATGGTGCCTACTTGGGAAAAGTTGTATATACCAACCACTCTGGGTATCAACTGTGATGTATAGCATCCTCTAGATGGAAGAACATTGTTCACAGATTGCATGTAGTGTCAGGTCTGGACACTTAATGATGTTGACTTACACTGGCAAAATGATCATGGGTATTTGCCATTGATAAGTGGGCTGAGGGCTCAGCCAACTATGACTCATGACCGCCACACATGCTAACTGTGGAAGGGGTCTATGCACCACTGTTGGGCAGTTTGTGTTCACCATAAAGCCAAGTAGACCTCGATCAATAAGCTAGTGAATCCTGGTGTCCAGTTGCCCAGCTTGGATTACCTGGGATAGCACTGTTTTGCGAAAACAGGATGTAAAACCAATCAACCTGCTAAACATGAGCTAAGGATGACTACACTCAGTACAGGTTCACTGACAGGATGCAGCTTGAAAGTAGATGACGTGATGGTGAGAAGGAGGTTGGACATACTCAGTGTGTAGGAAGCAAGATGGAAGAGGACAATAGCAAAACCACTCAGCTTTAGATCTGGAAGCTACTACTCAGGAGGACAGACTACAAATGGTGTGGGATTGTGGTGAGGGAAAGGCTTCAGAAGATAGTGATGGATGCCATCAGAAGTAATGACTGACCCATGGTAAACAGACTCCCGTGTAAGGATAGGGCATTATTCATAATCTTAGCCTATGCACCACAACAGGGTTGTGAGATCAAGAAAAAGAGTGCATTCAGGCAGTAGTTGCAGGACCTACTTGATAAAACAGGACATCAGTTGTTGTTTATAATGCTGGGCCTGAATGCACATATTTGGACAGACAGAAGGGGATATGAGGACTGCCTGGGTCCACATGTGTAGGACAACAAAAGTATAGAAGGAGAGGACATTTTTGACTTCTGTTATGCAAATGGCTTGATGGTGGCCAACACATGGGTCAGGAAGTGATACAGCCTCAAGATCAGATATAAGAGTTGCCAAAATGCAACTTGGGTATACTTCTCCTAGCTTAAAAAAAATAAATAAAAGGCATCGGGGTAGAATCTGCAATTGCAAAGCCATCTATAGTGAAAAATGCAGCCCACACCATAAACCACTACTTGCCACACTCACCTGCAACCAAAGGTCAGGGTTGGCTCTAAAGCCAACAGAGACTAGGCTGAAGACCTGGAAGCTGACTAGAGAAAAAGCACAAGAGTTCACTGAAATGCTGGAAGAGGAGAAAACAGGTGGAGCTGATGAAGAATGGCAGCACCTCAAAACAGCATGTGTGAGGAGTATAAAACAGATATGTGGTCAAGGCAGGTATGGAAATAAGGTACCTAAGGAAAGCTGGGGGTACAATGTACAAGTCTAGGAAGTGATCAAAGGAAAGAAGGAAAAAGGTGGGTGTAGAAAATACAGACCAGGTTAAAAAGGAATGTTGGCTGGCTATCAACAAAGCTAAGAGAGCAGTTGCAAAAGTGACAAACAAGCATTACAGCCACTCTACAAGTTTCTGGAAATCTCAAAAGACAGCATAAACAAATTTCATCATGCTGCAAAGAAAGAAAGAACAATAAAGATGGCAGCCATCAGACACGTTTCATAAGGGATGCCAGCAACAACTTGCTCACCAGTCCAGAAGACATCAAAAAGAAGATCGAAGGAGTACTCCCAGCTGCTTCTGATTGAAGAAATCCCCACAGAAGTTGTACTTCCCCAGACACATCCTGCAGTGAAAGAGGAGGAGGAGTCCACCATAGAAGAAGTATTTGCAACACTATGGAAAATGAAGTGAAGCAAAGCATGAGACTCCGAGGGGTTACAGAAGGTATGATGAAGGTGTTGGGTCAGTTAGTGGAGAAATAGCTGCCAAGGGTACTCACAGCAGTGTAGAAAGAAAGAAATATACCAGATGACTGGAGAATAAGCGTTCTAGTGCCAGAGTACAAAAATAAGAGGGACATTCACAACTGTGGGCTATACACATGTATCACACTACTGTTACACTGCATAAAATGTGTCCCGAGGGTGATTGATAAACAAATAACCAAAACTGTAGAAAGTAATATGGGTGATGAGCAGTTTGGATTCAAATCAGGATGCAGTACAAGTGACCCATTGTCTGCAGTGAGCCAGATAGTTGAAAAGAAACTAGAGAAGAGGAAAGAGTCCAACTGGGCATTTCTAGACTTTTAGAAAGCATATAACAATGTCTCAATAATAAATGACTTGGGCAATCCCATGATGGTTCAAAGTCCTAGAATCATAGGTAGAATTAGTGCAGGTTATGTACAAGGATCCAATCAGACACATGCAAACAGTTGTCAAACTCACAGAAGGGTCCCAGGGGGAGTGCATTTGCATCATTGTTCAGCTCTAAGCCCACTGCAGTTCATACTGGTGATGGACTACATTAGCAATCAGGTAGGAGTTGGACACATCAGAACAGCAGCTGCATGCAGATGGTGTGGCATTACATGCAGGATCTGAGCAAGAACTTTGGCAAATGATAGGGGAAGGGAATGCAAATCTGAAGGCACATGGAATGAAACTAAGTGCAGATAAGACAGCAGTGATGGCAGCAAATCATGGAAATCAGAAGAAGCTGAGAAGTGAGAGGGAAGGGATAATAATGAAGCAGGTTAAGATCTTCAAGTACCTGAGAGGGGTGGTTGTGAAGAAGATTAAAACCAGAATCAGAGAGGGCTGTAGCCAACTGACAGACAGTGTATGACAGAAGAATTCAAAGAAGCTGAAAAAGGTGTACAAAACTGGTGCAACCAGTACTACTGTATAGTATAGAAACCCAAGCAGTATAGGCATAGCAGATGAGGAAGCTAGAGGTGATGAAGATGATGTGTCTGAGATGGCTGGTAGTATGCACAATATGGAACAGACAAAGAAATGAGGTCATCAGGGCAGAAGCCCAAGGAGCTCCAATTTCAGAAAAAGAAAAGAGCAGAGATTACATTGGTTTGGGCACATGTGCAGGAAAGCAGAAGACAACCTGGCGAAGAATATTTAGGAAAGATAGGAAGAAGGCAAGAAGAAAAGTGTCATCCAGCAAGGAGATGGAATGAATGCGTGAGAAGACATGTGACAGTCAGGCATGACTGCTAAAGATAGTAGGACAGTGTCACTGAATCGTGAGAGAGATGGTGACAATTAACACAGCATCCTGACCACTTGTAGAAAATGGGAAAAGATGGCTTGATGATAATGATGATGATGAAGATGAAGATGATGATGATGATGATGAAGATGATGATGATGAAGACAGCTATTATCACATTCTGGGTGATGTTAGTAGGATAGAATCCTTTTGATTTACATTCTTCAGTTAGCTGTGGCACTGACATTTTTCCATAATCTGAACAGCTCATGATGCCTGCTGTGCAAGGTATAGTGCTTAATACTTACCTTCTGGCTTCATGGATTATACATAGTTTGCTGATAAAACTATTTTGCAAGCTGTTCATTTTCAGTTGACAATGTAGCCTACTATTGCCAGAATTTTCTTAGGTTCTTGTACAGCATTTACAACTGCATTGCAGGCATCAATTTATTCATGTAACCATAACACATATTTACTTTCTCCTGCTGATATTAATTATTTTCCTTCAACCATCACACAAAAATGCATAGCAACTACCTGACTGCCAATACCTCCATATGTTGGAGTACATTAATACCTACACACATATTACCTATCTATATACCATTAAGCATTCACATCACATCACACCCATGTCAGCCCCCAAATCATATACATCAAACATATCAGGGTCCGAATACCTCAACATCTATAATTTTGGTAGCAAACCTCAGTTATACCCAAAACCAGAACGGTTACTGGCTCAGCCAGTGCCCTGTGCCTCTGCCATAAACTAGTGCCCACTCCTCAGCTCCTCAAAAAACAAAAAAGCCTTCACTGGAATAAGCTGATCATGACATTGAAAGTGATTGGCTTATTAATGATAGATCTACTCCCGCACCCAAACAGCTCTTCCATCGAAAAGCGCAAAAAAAAATCCTTCTACTGGCACAACATCCTGGTGGCAAGATGCAGGACACACACACACACACACACACACACACACACACACACACACACACACACACACACACACACACACACACCACTCCCTTCGGACCTAGCCATTGAGGTCCCATTTCTGTGCCCTGCCCCCAACCCTCCTTCAACATATTTTATTAAAAAAATAATTCCGTCTTTTAAACTGTAGTAAACTGCTTGCTACAAATATAGCAAAGAGTCATTAAAGTTTATGCCTTGTCAGCATAGAGACTTATAGCACTCATGTTTTAGTTAAAAAGAAAACACATTTCTTCTTTTTAAACGGTAGCAAACTGCTTGTTACAGTAGTATCAAACAGTTGCTACAGTTTATACCCTGTCTGCATGAAGCACTACTGCACTCAGGTTTTAGTTAAAAAGAAAGACATTTGATTTTTACTTCCAAACTGTAACAAAATTCTTGCTACAATGTAGCAGTTGCTACAATTTAGACAATACATGGAGTGTTACTGTGCTCAGGTTTGACAGCAAATGCTTTTAAAAGTCAGTATTGCTTTTAAGAGAGATCAGGAGCCTCTGATTTTGCCCACAAAAACATTGCACCTGGGGCAGTAGCCCCTCTCGCCCCACCCTACCTACACAACCACCAAAAAGTATACATTGCAAAAGCATTATTCAAATTCAGTCCCATTGTCTTAAAAGGCAGCAGAGTATAGTCCAAGATCACGTGAGAATAATGCCTTAACATCATACAAATAAACAGCATCATAGCACTTGCTCTCTCTTTAATGCACACAGTATCAAGAACAAAATCGACCAAATCAATGCCTTCACCATGCAACATGATATTGACATTTACCTATTACCAAAACATGGCTGAAATCTGACACCCCTAGGCTTCACTACCTCATACCAATTTGTTTGCACCTGCAAGATTACAGACCAAGTAAACAACTTGTGGAGGAGCATTGATTCTCTTTAAAGACAGCCGTAACATCACAGTCATTGCACAAGCTAACGGCAATTCAAAATCTGATCCTCACTGCAACCTTCTAAAATTAAAAATAACCAACCAAAACCCCTTATTATAGTCTGTGCATACCTATCTCTATTGGCCTCACAACCACAATTCAATGCCCTCATTCAAAAATATATGCTAAAGCTCCCAGAAACTCTATACTAATCATTCTTGGAGGCTTCAACCTTAATTACAGAGAACCAAAACCCATTGATGTTACAGAACTCCTGGCCAGCTTAGATCTTACCCAAATCAACTCTGAAGTCAATAGATCAAATCTTCAACTAAACAGGCACACCTTACTAGATCTTGTAATAACTAACAATTTTAGTTATATCTAACCTCATCTTACATGCTCCCTCCTTTACTGATCACTGCCCCATAACTTTCTCTGTACATGATCTAACATTTAAATATAAACCTAAACTTATCACCTTCAGGCACTAAACCATTCAGAATGTCACTAATCTTAAAAAAAAGCACCTTGCCACCCTTGATTGGGCTCAAGTTAAGCACCTATCACCCTTACCAATACCTTACTGCACTGGCAAAACAAAGCATTTCCTTTAGTAGAAAAGCCACTTTGATCTCTTATACAAGACTGTATATCTAACAAATTCAAACTCCTCGTCAAATTATGTGAAGTATGGCACAATTGGAAAAGCAACCCCTCCACAGATTCCAAAGCCAGTTATACCTCACTATGCAGCCTTGCCAAACAATCCATCAGCAGGCACAAAAACAACCCATACCAAAACAAAGAAATCTAATTTTTAGCTAAACCTAAATGATTCTGGAGAGAAATCAGCCTGTTGACTGGTTGAAAAACTCAATAGAGCTCCACTCCCCTGAACCTTTCTAACACCATCACAAACAAACTATCATGTCCTGACTTTCTCAATGAGTTCAGCAACTTACCACACATCATCAACAATCCAAATCTACCACCCCTACAGCCACCACCCCAACACCTTTACATTCCACTATTCCACTGTAAAAAGATTAGAAACAAAGAGACTGAAACACAGATGGATCAAATACAAACAGATACCCCCCAAGGGTCAGATAACCTAGCCCTGTGGTTAATTCACTTTTATAAGGACTTCATCTCCCACCCTCTCACTCACATATACAGTTTATGGTTAACTAATAAGATTATGCCTCAGATATAAAAAAAACAACAATAGTCACTCCTATTCCAAAACTACCCAAGCCAACTACTGCTTTACAATACTGTCTTATCTTAATATTTCCTACTTTAGGTAAAATACTAGAAAAAAATATTTACAACCAAATTATTGCTTATTTACATCAATACCATCTTTTATCCAGGAAGCAATATGGATTCTGGTCTGAATACTCGAGGTCTGGTCTGAATACTTGGCAAAAGCCAAGGTACCTTTTTGGCTAGGCTTATATAGGCCCTAGGGCCAATAGCTTAATACCTACCTATGAAACTATGAACCTATAAATACAGCACCATAACATCTCACTACTCCCTCAGAGATAACATCCTATCAAATATTAACAAGGTAACCTGACAGGGGCCGTCTTTATCGACCTCTGATCTAATTGGTCATAACTTACTATTTGACAAACAAATTAAATGAAATATGCATTAGTGTCAATGCAAAACCTTGGTTTGTAGACTTCCTCAGCAATAGATCCTTCAAGGTAAAAGTATGCACCACCACCTTAGAAAGAGCTCATCTTATGAAAGGTGTCCCCCAGGGTTCCACTTTACCCCTCTACTACTTTATATATTTATTACCAAACTCTTATATGATCATTGTTTATGCAGATGACATGGTCATCTACAGGTCAAACAAATTCCACTGTATTAGCCAAATTCAGCATCACGATGACCTCCAAATCCTCAGCCAGTGGCTAATAAGCCAGACATTAATACTCAATCCCTCTGAAACAAAGCTATTTGGAACCAGCCATAAAATAGCCAAAGCATCCAGTTTCCTTAATATTAAAAATGTTAACAATATCACCATAGAAACTAGCACATCTTTCAAATACCTTGGCATTTGGCTAGACCAGCCTCTTAACTTTCAACTTCATATTCAAAACACATGGAAAAAGCTCAACAAACTACTGTTCTGGGCCAACACCCTATCCCCTCTTCTGTCCAATCCAGCCAAAGCTGCCATAAACAAAGGAATACTCATCTCAAATAGAATATGAAATATCCATTACAGCTTTAATCTCAAAGAAAAATTTATGCATCTTACAAACCATCTCCAATAAAATCTACCAGTTCAGTACTAACTCCACCAATAATGAACACCATTGCCTATCTCTGGTCAAAGCTAAATGGCTCCCAAGACATTTGAGTGCCAACCTCTTACTGGGATTACTAATTTACAAAGCTTTTTCTTCTGAGACATCATCCACTCTCAGTCTTAAACTTTTCAATAAAATACATATAGTCTCTGGGATATCGTTCAATCTCAACCCATCTTACTAACGCCAACAGCTAAACTTTGCTGCACTGACTGTGCATTCTCCATCATAGCAGCTAAAGTATGGGACTCCATTCTTCTCTGAGTCCAAGACATCCAAAAGTACTCAGACTTCAGACAACAGCTAAAGGAACACCTTTTCAGCCAAACAAAATGCAGGTGCATTCATTCAAGTCATGCTGCATAAACCCTGCAGCATTCAAATAGCCCTTTATTCCTGTTTCATCCTTCCTTAACTAAGGTTGTCATCCCTGTGCTTGCTGCCCATCATTCATCCTACTTTCCTCTTCTCTTTTCAGGGTTCCCATACTTCTTTTTACTCATCTTACCTCTGCTTGTCTTTGATGTTTTCTCTGTCATTTTGCCATGTTATCCTTTTCTGCAACTATTCTCACTTGCCTCTTCTAATGGCTTCCTACATGTCTATATAATGATATGTTGCTATCCCTGTAGCATAAGCCATCACAGTCATTATAAGTACATCTTATCCCTGAAGCTGTGCTAAGCATAATTTCATTTTTCCATCCATGTTTTGACATTGTAAACTGCTTCTTGTATTAAATGTTGTAGTATATTCTTGCATCTGTAAATATGTATACATATTTTTTTTTAGTATATCTTGTATCTGTACATATATTTTGTTTATTTCTTATGTGATTTAATTCACCAGGACTGTGCCTGACAATGTCAGGGGCTATGGATTCATGATTCAGACCACTGACTGAGTAATTATACTCCAGAGGTGATTATCCTTAAGGTCAGATTATGATTGAGCACTGCTGCCTCACATAGTAGCCACACCAATTAATCTGGTCTTGCAAGATTAGCAAGTGTTTGACTGAAGCACACATAAATACATCATTATGGACAATATTTTCATTTGATCACAATCAGACACCAGATGTGTACAGAGTCAACATAATGGCTATAATTGATGGCTACAGAGGCAGTCAGGGTTGGAAGAAAGTGACAGATCCTTGCTGTTGTTTGATCACAGTTAATCATTCAATGATTTGGCTTGACAGACCAGTGTTTTTTTTTTATGTGTGTGTGTGTGTGTGTGTGTGTGTGTGTGCGTGTGTGTGTGTGTGTGTGTGTGTGTGTGTGTGTGTGTGTGTGTGTGTGTGTGTGTGTGTGTGTGTGTGTGTGGCTGCGCACATCAGTGCATGCATTTTTGAACACCCGGGGTCAGATGTTGGTGATGTGAATAAAGTAAGTGTGGAAAATTTGTGTCATCTCTTCACAGTGAGAATAGGATGTACTTGAACTGAATGAGCATACATGACTGACATACTACGCATGCAAAGGAATGAAGCTAATTTATGCAGTACCCTACAAATATAGAGAAGGCAAAACTCATAGTTTGAATTTAAAGTACCTTTTTATTATTATTTTACAGCATCCTTCCAGAATATGTCCTTAGATGTAATTCACTACGTGTGCATATTTTTCACAAGTATACATATTTCCTTTCTCTTACACATACAACTGTGCACAACATAAAATCACATAATGACATAAGAATATTGGCACAGTCTGAAATTCTGTATTCTGAAATTAATGATGTCATTGAGTGGCTGTAACATAAGATGTAACACCCTTTTTATTGCTAGTCTACAAGGACTTCTTAGCACATCACATAATTAGAACACTTTAATAAGTCAAGGCTGGAAAATACTCTGAAATGCACAGGGAATAAATAACCCCAAGGCTTCTCAGGGCCCATTGTCTTCCATGCCCCTGACCTAATTTAAATATTTTCTCCAACACAGCAGTAAGATGCCTAGTAAAAGCAATCAACTTCTCAAGCAAATTCTCTGATGTGGCAATGGTGGATTATAGTTTTTGCAACCAACCAGTATACCAAGTTTATGTTGTGACTTATTAAAGTGTTATATATACATCTCACAAAGGAAGATTGTATATTTGACCTACATTTCTCTGAACAGAATGCACCATTTTACTTTCAAATTAAATTTTTTCTGACACTGTTGATTTTGTGCCCACTAAAATGTCTGTTTGCATGATGCCCTACATACATCTAATAAGCTGACTGCTCCTTCGCAAATGACCAGCATTAACCTGTAGAACCTAACATGTAGCAATGTAACTTGCCACATACGTGACAGGAGTAGCGACAATTTTCCCAGACTGTTGGACTGGTGGCACCTGAGCTATATGTTTTAGTTCACAATTTATTACTGAAGTAGGTCTGCACGAGGAACCTTCAAAGAGATTTTTACGCAGTTTGAGTAGCAATGTAAGACTGACTGCAAACAGGTCAGCTGTACAACATGTTCCTCACAAATGCATTGAAATAAATTGCTCAGCAGAGGGGTAACTTTGGTAGTAACATACCTATGTTCCAAAACTGACTATCTAGGTTCAGGGCTTTTTTAGGAGCAAGACATTTAATTGCTGCTTTTATTTCTTCCACCAATATGGAGGATTAAAGAAATGCATATCTGTTGCAGACAGATACACCAGCCTTAAGGAGAACCTAAATATATCTTTAACAAGCCTGAGGGTCAGCATACACTTCTATGAAACAACATGCAAAACATTAAGCAATCTTCCTATGATGCCCTAAAAACTTTTCTAAAAAATAACCCTTTGATCAAAGGCATATCCAGGACAGCCGACAGCCAAAGGTGAGGCCGAACTAACCATAAAGAAGATATTTGGATTCCTCCTTAACCACTTAGAGCCAATAAAATACAATACCTGTGCTCTGAACTTATGTAACAAGGCCCCATACTATAGTTTTAGGGGCACCATATCCTCCTGGAATGCTGGGGAACCCATTTTAATGGCATAGATTTGAGGTTGCTACATTTTCTGGGCAGAGTTTTTGTAACCATAAAGATAAACATTATACCATTTTTCAACAGCCACAGTTTTTCAGAACTAGTAGCCATTGAACTGAGATTTAGTCTAAGTCAACAGTACAGAAATTCATTTTGTTACCTGCATTTGCCAGTTTATATCCTTTATAGAAAAGTCATTCATTTCACCCCAGAATACAGAATTTTATATGTGGTAGCAGTGTCAAAAGACAACAAAGTCAGTAGTTAAAGAGCTACCCCCGAATGGCATTTATTTATGTATTTATTTGTTAATTAGTTAGTTAGCTAACCTGCACCACACTCCAATCCACATGGATCATTTTCAGGCTCAGCCTGGGTATAAAAGTAACAAAAAGCAAGGAATTGAAGCACTGACATAATGGTTAAGGGTATTACTTCACAGATACAAAGTACAAAGCCTAATTCTAACCTCTGGTTATTAACTAGGCTTCTGATACTCTGCAGACTGACCACCCAGTATTTACCTATAAATTTAAAGACTTGTGTCTTGGTGCTTGCATTAAGTACTGATTTCTGTAGCTGGTTTACTGCATTATGTAGAGGTTCTAATCTCACTGTGGTCAACTTGTGTGCGTCTGTTAACTGAGTAGAATAGAGATTAACTGTGCATCTTATAGTCATCAGTACAACCAAATGGAGTACATATATTTCTCCCCATCCATGTGAAGCAGAGTTCCTCCCTAACCCAATTCAAGTGTAACTTGGACAACTGGATGGGGAAAAGAAATGCATCCTTGGTTTGACACCTATGTCTCTAGACGCTGGCAGCCTGTAAATGGTTCATCTCGAAGTCCCTGTTTGTAAATATTTCACCTCCCAAACTCCTGCTTACACTTATCAAGGGGTACCAGAACCTGTCAGAGATTTGGGATGCATGGCTAGACTTAAAAAAGCCCCTATATTCATTAGCCTAGTAAACACCTATGAAACTATGAACAAAGTATGTGCACGCATGAAGTAACAGACAATTGCATACAACATAGAATAAGATGTGAAAGCAATTTAATAAAAACTTCATAATTCTGTAGAAATGAACTTTCAACAAAGGTAGATACATAAAGTATTAATCAGCAAAATTGGACAGCTACAATGAGAAAGAGAGTACAGAGGACAGAAAAAAGCTTAATTGTTACATTAAGGGGTTACTCTGAAGTCTGACAACCATGACTTAGCATATCAGGTCTATGTGACATTTCACTTGTTGTTACACTTACGTTCTGCTTGCTCAAACAGATATGTTTTTAGTTATTTCCTGAATGTGGGGAAGGACATGTTGTCACTTATCTGTTTGAGAATAGATTCCCATATTTTCTGGTCTATAATGGAGAAAGAGAGTTCTGCCTGCTTTAGTTTGGTGTATGGGGTAAGCAGCTTTGGGGAGGAGGGGGCTAGGGATCTGAGGTTGTATATTTTCTGCCTTTCTTTGTGATTGTTTAAGTAGGGGAAGAATTGCATGCTGATTATTTTAAATATCATGGAGTTTACAAGGAGGGAGATTATTTGCAAAATGGGTAGCCACTGGGCTTTGTTAAGAGTGTTGCAATAGTGCTGTCTCCTGGGGATAGAGTTATAAATTTGCAGGTATTGTTGGAGATGCATTGGAATTGTGACACAAATTTTAAAAGTTGGCAGTTAGGGGAAGACCATCTTCCAGCTGTGAGAGGAGGATACGTTTGCTCATATCAGTCTTGCCTTGGGGTTAAAAGAACTATACAGTTTTTTTTCTGGCCTAGAATAGAAAGTTTGTTTACTTTAGCTTTGGTGACTAGGATATGGTGTTGAAAGTTGAAAGGGTGATCTAATCATGTCAGTGAAATGCAAATTTAGTACATGTGACTCTCAGAAAGAGCTGGATAGTGTAATCTGGTCTGCAACTAAAAAAGAAAAACAGAGAATAAACCAAATAAAAATGAATACCACAGACAAATAAATGAATCTGAGCAATAAACTGAAAAGAGTAAGCATAAACGTAAAATCCTTGCTCAGAATCCAAACCAGGCACTTCATTCAATTATGAAAATGCTGTTTATACCAACAATAGTAGAAGTCTAAGTCTATTCAGACCAGTCTAAGCAACATAAAGCTGACAGCAAATTAGGGTAATACAACACATAAAATTCTCCAGACAGGAAGCAATAATTCCAAGGAGGTAGACCGACAAATTCTTTTTGGACTATTCCCAAATAATTAATTGTCTCTTCAGACCAAACCAGATGCAACCATGTGAAGAATCAAATCCATGAGAAATATTAAAACCAACTAATCCTTTATTGACATATGTTCGGTAAGCGCTTTTGCCAAGCGCCTTTTTCAAACCATTAAAAAACAGTGACTGTAGGCTTCTCTTTATACCTTTTAAACATAATTGATTAATTGAAACTATTCATTCATCAATCAACTATATAAAGGTACATTCTACTAAATAAGGCATTAAAATGAGAGTTCTCTCTAAACAATAAATAATACATAAATATATACACATATAAAGAAATATATATAAAAAGTATATATACAAACTATAAAACTATGAACATACAAAAATCAAATAATTCTTTAGTAAAATGTCACTTATAATTGATTCTTCTACTTTTAAGTATAGGTTTTAATGGAATTTTATCATTAAGGCCAGGGTATATATGAGCTTGTAACCTAATGATCCAGTTCATTTCTATTCGTTCAGTGTGGTTTCTGATGTCACCACCTCTATGACTAGGTACATTAACATAAACAACTAAAAATTTAAAGCTGTGTGCAGTATCATTTTCTAATGCATGCTTTGAGAGAGCATTAATATTAGATTTTATACGGATTTGATAAAAATGCTCCCTTATTCTGTCTTTTAATTTTCTGTCGGTCTTACCGACATAAAAGGCAGGACAGGATGTGCAGCTAGCAATGTAAACTACATGTTCTGTGTCACAGCTTGCATTGACATTAAATGTAAACACCTTAGATGTAGTTGGATGTATAAACATGTTGATAGTAGAAATATAGGAACAAAAATTACATCTATTACATGGGCAAGTACCAGTATAAATAGTACTTCCATGATAGTACTCGTGATTGGAAAAACATAAAAGTCTATGTACATTTTTTTTATTCCTTAAAAGGAATTGTGGTTGTTCACCCACTCTCCCCCTAATAACTGGATCTATGGTTAAAATACTCCAATGTTTATAAAAACTCTCCTTAATAAACTTAATATCTTGTGTATAGAACAATGAAATTTTCTGCTGTTTAGCCATATTTACATTTACGTCTGTTTTGATAGCTCTGTATATTTCATTGCCCTGCTCCAAAAAAATCGGACATGCCCTGTCCTGCCTAAGACCCTCTATGTGTTTGAAACCAACATCTATCTCTTTACTTCCATACTTCCTATGTACCAATCTATCATGTAAATTGCTCAATTCTATTTTGAAGTTTGTTTGAGCAGGATTTAATCTCGAGGCTCGAATGGCTTGTCCCTTTATAATATTACTAAATATATGATTGGGATGCATACTGTTTCTATGTAATAAGGTATTTTTGTGGCACGATTTTCTATGCACACCTGTATTCAGTCTGCCACTGCTTAAACGTTCAATAGATACATCTAAAAATGATATACGTTCTGCTGATGCTATCATAGTGGACTTTAAAAAACATGTTAAAGAATTGACCTGTTGCAGAAACTCATCTAATTCTGCTCCTGTTCCTCTCCATACAAAAAACAAATCATCAACGAAACATCTATAAAAACCAACATATTTTTTTGTATAAATCAAGTTGAAAAAGTTTTTGTTCCTCCCAGAATGCCATCACCAAGTTGGCGTAGCTATTGGCACAAGATGTGCCCATAGCTACGCCATCTCTCTGTAGGAATAGACTCTGGTTGAAGGAAAAAATATTGTTCTCTAAAACCACCTCTAGTAGAAAACAAACAAATTCTATTCTGTTTGGCAACATATCTGTGTGCTTAGTCAAATATTGTTGTATACTTTCCAAACCTAAGTCATTAGGGATGTTAGTAAAAAGGGACTTTACGTCCATGGTTACTAATAAGAATGGGGAATTATCAGGTAAAGTGCTGGTTCCTTCATATAGGTCCAACAAGAACTGTTTAGAATCTATCAGAACATATACATTTGAATCTACCACTGGTCTAAAAATTTTTTCAATCATTATAGACAAAGGTTCTGTGGCCCATCCCCGACCTGCTACTATTGGTCTCATCGGGGGGTTTTGTGGGTCTTTATGAACTTTAGGTAACCCCTGGATAACTGGGATAGTTGGGTTCTCCACCCATAAAAATTCATAGATTTCAGTATTAACTATACCAATTTTAAGCAGTTCATCTAACATATTATAAATTCTAACAATATGTGTTTGGACATCACAGGTGGTAATAGGATGATAGAACTCAGTATCTCCTAACATTTCCTTCATGCATTTATCGTATTTTACTTTATCTAGCACTACCACTGGGCCTCCTTTGTCTGCTGGTCTGATTACAATGTTTTTATCATTTCTCAAATTATTCAAAGCTCTTTTTTGTTTGACAGTCAAATTACCTTTCATATGCTTAGAATTAGTTTCATCTACTGAAGAATAAATATCTTTTTCAACAATTTTACAGAATGCATCTAATAGGGGATGTAAATTTGGGACGAAAACACTTGGTTTTCGAAACTGTACCCCTTGTGTTTCAACATTAGCATTGTCGAATAATATTCTTAACTGTAAATTTCGTACAAATAGTTTAACATCAAGGATGGTATCCACCATGTTACTTCTCATAGATGGTATAAAAGACAGACCTTTGTTTAAAACTTCTTGTTCGTATTTATCTAAGGGTCTATGTGAAAGATTCCATGTTAGGTCATTCTTTCCCACATCTTCTTTAACGTGGGCTCCTTCATCTCCTCTATCATAGCTTTCCTTTTTTGCCTCCCCTTGCTCATAGAGCGACTTCTCCCTCTGTTGTATGTGTTGGAAATGGGGAAAAGGCTCGCCTCTGTGGGATTACAATTATTGGATAACATAGGTGTTTTCCTTCGTACCACTAAATCTTTTCCTGATAAAATATCGGTACTTATTGAAGTATCTCTATTACATGAAGATTCAACGATACCGATTTCTCTGTTGAGAGCAGTGTCCTCGGGCCTCATGCTAGCATTCGGCTCGAGAGAAGCATCATCAATCACATTAATGTTCCCTACATTATTCCTTTCAACATTATCATTCTCAACATTGTTACCATTGTTAGTGGAAACATTGACATAATTAGTATTATTAGTAGAGGCATTAACACTGGAAAATGTAGCGTTAAAAGAAACATTCCTAGTATTTCTAACATCTCTGTTATCATTATTGTTTATCACACGTTGATCATTTTGAACATAATGCATATTATTCTGTCTATTCAAATTATTATTATTGTTATTATTATGCCTAGGCCAAGTGAAGACTTGGCCATGTGAAAAGTCATAAATATCCCTTTATAGTTTGTGCTTCTTCTGTTCTAATAGTCTTTTCTCGAACAGAAAAATGCTATCAACTAAATGATCCAATAATGGTTCGACAACACTGTCTGTAAATTTGTCATACAAGTCATTCTGCTGTTTCTGTATATGTTCTTGCAGAGCATGTTCTTCAGGCATAAAAAATTCATTTAACAAAGTCATATAACTGATGCTCACCTCAATGTTCAATTGCTGCCAACGATATAACAGTTCTGGGTACATATTCCCTGTTGTCGGCATTTTTAAAATTCTCAACCCTCTAGGTATGACTTTCTTTTTTATGCACGCTTCAAAATGAAAGCGCTGCATTCGTAGACATTTCAGTTTTAGGAGGTCAGATTCCAAAGTGGAAAGAGCGGTATTGAGATTTTCAAAATCAGTGTTACTCAAACATTCGTTACTGTTAGCGGCAACAAGTTTGAACTGAAGTAGCGGATTGACGTCAACAATAGTGCACTCTTGTAGGCGTGGATAGAACGTTTTACTCTTCACTCCTCTATTTGGATTATATGGTAGTTCCAAATTACTGTCAGATAATTCTGCCATGGTTCTGCTGTGGTAACCAAAAGTACAGAGAATAAACCAAATAAAAACGAATACCACAGACAAATAAATGAATCTGAACAATAAACTGAAAAGAGTAAGCATAAACGTAAAATCCTTGCTCAGAATCCAAACCAGGCACTTCGTTCAACTATGAAAATGCTGTTTATACCAACAATAGTAGACGTCTAAGTCTATTCAGACCAGTCTAAGCAACATAAAGCTGACAGCAAATTAGGGTAATACAACACATAAAATTCTCCAGACAGGAAGCAATAATTCCAAGTAGGTAAACCGACAAATTCTCTTTGGACTATTCCCAAATAATTAATTGTCTCTTCAGACCAAACCAGATGTAACCATGTGAAGAATCAAATCCATCAGAAATATTAAAACCAACTAATCCTTTATTGACATATGTTCGGTAAGCGCTTTCGCCAAGCGGCTTTTTCAAACCATTAAAAAACAGTGACTGCAGGCTTCTTTTTATACCTTTCAAACATAATTGATTAATTGAAACTATTCAGTCATCAATCAACTATATAAAGGTACATTCTACTAAATAAAGACATTAAAATGAGAGTTCTCTCTAAACAATAAATAATACATAAATATATACACATATAAAGAAATGTATATAAAAAAGTATATATACAAACTATAAAACTATGAACATGCAAAAATCAAATAATTCTTTAGTAAAATGTCACTTATAATTGATTCTTCTACTTTTAAGTATAGGTTTTAATGGAATTTTATCATTAAGGCCAGGGTATATGAGCTTGTAACCTAATGATCCAGTTAATTTCTATTCATTCAGTGTGGTTTCTGATGTCACCACCTCTATGACTAGGTACATTAACATAAACAACTAAAAATTTAAAGCTGTGTGCAGTATCATTTTCTAATGCATGCTTTGAGAGAGTATTAATATTAGATTTTATACGGATTTGATAAAAATGCTCCCTTATTCTGTCTTTTAATTTTCTGTCGGTCTTACCGACATAAAAGGCAGGACAGGATGTGCAGCTAACAATGTAAACTACATGTTCTGTGTCAAAGCTTGCATTGACATTAAATGTAAACAGGGCATGTCCGATTTTTTCAGAGCAGGGCAATGAAATATACAGAGCTATCAAAACAGACGTAAATGTAAATATGGCAAAACAGCAGAAAATTTCATTGTTCTATACACAAGATATTAAGTTTATCAAGGAGAGTTTTTATAAACATTGGAGTATTTTATTTTAACCATAGATCCGGTTATTAGGGGGATAGTGGGTGAACAACCACAATTCCTTTTTAGGAATAAAAATAATTTACATAGACTTTTATGTTTTTCCAATCAGGAGTACTATCATGGAAGTACTATTTATACTGGTACTTGCCCATGTAATAGATGTAATTTTTGTTCCTATATTTCTACTATCAACATGTTTTTACATCCAACTACATCTAAGGTGTTTAATAAGCAGTAATGTGGTTTACATTCTGATTAGCATACAGTTCATAGGTTCATAGGAGATTATTAGGCTAAAGGCTCAAGAGCCCTTACAAGCCTTGCCAGTTTTACCAGATTAACCCAAGCCATGGTGGTGCAGCGGTTAGTGCTGTCACCTCACCACAACAGGTTTCCCCATTCGATTCTCAGCTGGAACACCTTCTGTGTGGAGTTTGCATGCCCTCCTCATGGCTGAGTGACGTTTAAAGACATGCAGGTAGGTGGGTGCGTGAATGGGTGTTCCTTCTTTGAAGGATGGGCGTCGGACTGGTAACTCAGTACCATAAAAATCCACTGCCAATCATTAGCAGACCGTAGTTCCGCTGTGGAAACCCCTAACCAGGAAAAGCTGAAAGACTTTTTAGAGGAAAAATAACAAGAGTCAGCAAGCAGGATTTTGTCCATAAGGGACATGGGCACCACCATAGGAGTGAATTTGAAATGTCCCATCTATTGGTCCAGATTGTGCTTGAAGATGGTCAGGGAAGGGTTCTGCTTCATGGGAGTAGGACACTTTTTCCTGAAGAGGGGTGATCTTTGGGACACATATATGTCGCTCCAGCATGATCTATTCATGTCAGAGATCAGGCTTAGATCCTTGGAGTGGGTAACCCTCATGCAGTTAGTTTTGTGAATATGCAACATTTTCATCAGGGCTTGGACAGAGACTGCCTTGTAGGTCAGGCATACTTAACCCCTCAGTAATCAGTAGGAAACTGAGCACATTGATAGGGCTTTTAATTGATCCACATATGACATGTTGGTTATACTCTATATATTTCTGGTGACGAACCTCTTAGGATGCTCCAACTGTTGTAGGTGCCTGGCGAAGTACATGCCAAAGGGTGCATTGTGTTTGATTATTGATCTGATGAGGGCCAAGTAAGAATAGTGATAGTGATAATAAACTGACTAGCTCATATGTGATCAGTTTTAGAAAGGAATCCTCATGAGTATTCGGATCTTAGATACATCAAGGATTTACTGCCCCTATCACTGTAATTAACTCATTTACTTCCTCCTGATCTGCATTTGAATTAGCATGAAATTCCATTAGTCACCTTGCAAAAAAAAAAAATAGCGATAAACTGGTTAGCTCAAGTCTGACAGACTGTAGAAAATAATCCTCATAATTATTAAGCTCTTAGTTGCACCTAAATGCACAGTTTGTATACGTGGAATAACTCAGTGTTAGTACCACTTCCATAGTGATATCTTGAGATCTGGTATTGTTTCAACCACTGGTGCTGACGTATAGTGGACAACAAAAGTATGGCAACTCCTGCATTTTGGTCAGAACAAGAATGACTATCCTAAAACCTTTAAACTTAACCTACCACCTATGCTATCACTGTGAGTCTTGCAGACACTGCAACGACCCCCCCCCCCACACACACATACCTCCTGCCACCTTGCAGACAGTTTGCATTCCACCTTATGTGTTCTAAAGCCAGACAAAAACAAGAATAAAAATATGCACCAGTTTAGAGACACCACATGATTCTGTCCTCTTAAGATAAAAGCAATTACTTCAGAAAGTCATTCACATTACCTTACGTGTTAAACAGTATGCACTCTGAGACACACCCTCGAAACACACTAACAGGCCCAGTAATTAAAAACAGTGCTCAAGAAATCAGTGAGTGTATCAAAATATGCATTTCAATTATGTGTCATACCAGGTAATCCCAGAGGATACTCTTTGTTCTAAAAAAATGATTATGTAGACTTTGTAACACTTCCTCTATACTAGACAAGGGATTTATAAGTAAGAGCCAAAGATGTCTGCCTCCTTCACTTGTTGGCAGGTTAGGAACACAGAAATATTTAAGCCATTTCCATACTGCAGATGAATTTCCCACAGAGTTCCCCACCTCTACAACAATATGGTTGTCACTTAAGATAGTTTTAAATTGCTCATGCATCTCTCACAGTATGAAACAAAGGGGAAAGGAATGCACGCTTCTATAAAGATTGTTAGAGAAAGTCTGCTAATAACTATTTTGAGTAGAATCTTAATAAATTAAACCCCACATATATGCAAATTTCATACCGACTTGGGGGGACTTTGTACCATACCCTGATAATCTGACATAACTACAGGTTTTACTTCTGCTTGCCATGCTCAGCTAGTAACTACAACTTACTGGCAGAGCTTGTCACAGTACACATTACATCTTATATGTAGTTCTCCAACAGGAATAGTTGCAACCAGATAAATTGTAGTATGGGAGGAAGTGCAGTGAACTTGCAAACATTTTACCTGAGGTGCAAGGCTCGCATACCACATACCCACAAAGTGCATCCTGGTGCAACCTGGTAACAGGGAGCACAATGCAGTAAAAGCAAAAGTATGTTTAAACTGTCGTAAATCATCATGTTGGCACAACATGTTTATGATAAGAGCAGTCACAAATTACTGAGTGAAATATCATGCATCACCGATCATCCAGTCACTGCCATCTGAACAAGTTTGCCAAACCATGTCAGATTCATCTTTTAACAAATGGGCATGTCCCAGTCAGGCCCAGACAGATACAAACATACCCAATGGGAATGCCTGTATTCCCAACAGCAGAGCTCAGAGATTTAATGCTTTGCAATCAGCCTCACTCCAGTGTCTTCTCCCTTGGATTGTGTTAGGTGCAGTTGGCACGAATGGTGAACTGCAATGGGTAGAGGGACAATTTTGGGGTTTTAGCCTCAGTGGATGACTACCCAATTAATTCTGGTAGAGTGTAGCATACACAGGATATACATTTTCTTATGGTAGTTCCAGTCTTTGATAACAGACAGACAGGTAGTTTTCTCTGGACAGAGTTAGGCTTCAAAGTATGATTGGCAGGTTTAATGATGCATTCACTTCCAAGGCAAGATGGCCCAATAGCTTTAGTCAAAAGAATAAATTTTAACATGTTGAGCATTTTTTCACCCATGAGTAATCCAAACTGTATCAGACTACTGGTGCAGAACTGGCTTGCTAAATCCTCAAGTTTGATGGCTAATGTTGTGACTTATTGTTTAAGTATGTTTGTTTCATCTTTTATTTTTTGTTACTGAATACCACACATGTCCTGGCATCTTTTTATGGCAGGATTAGCTATTTAAAGCCCATATGTAGCCCAGCTCCTTCTTCTAACACATTTCCTTATGTAAAAGTACCAGTAATGTTTTTTTATGCTTTTAATCTTTTTTTTTTTTGAGTTTAAGCTTTGAGACACTCCTTCCAGCAGAGAAATGGAGTTTTCCCATTGTATTTGAGATGTAGCAAACAGAGTGTGGTGAGGAAAACAAGCTTGGGTTCATCTGCACCATCCAATGCCATTTACAGAACATAAATACCAAAAAAGAGCACTTTCCTTAACTAGGTTGTATATCTGAAATGAATTAGCACCACAAACATGGCAAATAAAGAAGTATTCATCCTGGGTATGCAGTCACAGATCTAAACGAGGTTACATCTGAATTTCAGACCACAATTTCTGCAATTTCTAAAATCTTATTTATTAACTTCTTGTAGCACATATGGTATGGTTCCAATGTGTTTACTATAGTTCACCCCCTCATATCTGTTTAGAAGGCAGGTGAGAAGATTATCTGGTGAGAGATGGGAGATCATTCATAGAACATGACTACAGAAAGAACAGTTGTGAACACTTACCATAAATGTAGATGTCCGAGTGTCTTCACTGTTGCAGTCCTGACTTGTGGGATTTCCTGCCATGGAAGATTAGACATCTACATTTATCGTAAGTGTACACAACTGTACTATGTTCTTCATGTTTCACTGTTGCAGTCCTGACTTATGGGAAGATTTTCAAAGCTTAAAAGAGGGGAGGTGGTGAAGTAGGATGAGAAAGGGAGGTTCTGAAAGGAAATAGAGGCAAAAATTTAAATGGAGTAGAAGAATACTAAGAGAGGTAGTGTCTGGTGTAATAGGGTACAGGAGATCTGATGGCAGGCTCCTCTCTCTTTCTTGGTAGGTACTCCCTTCATGGAGGTAGTAGAGGAACCACCTGCCCTAATGGAATGGGCTTTTATGGACACAGGAGAGATCTTTCCCTGATGAATTAGAAAGATGGTACTGTGAAAGAGAGGGTGAGATCCCTTTGGGAATGGCCTGCAAGATACAGGATCTCCAACACTGAGAGTAGCAGTAGTAACATTCCTTTGATCAGAAAACTCTGATGAGTTTCATAGTGGACATGTAGTAGGGTAACAGCCTATGGAAGTTTTGTGAAAGGTAGGGTACCCTTCCCTCTGTACTGAGGGTCTGGAGAGAAGAGAGGTAGCTGCCTGGTTAGAAAATGGGGGGCATCAGTCAACAGCTTGGATTTGATGTTAGGGCTAGGCCTGAGAACCTAGAGAGTCAGAGATTTCCTAATTGGAGAGATAGGTAATAAGCAGGCATGGTTCCATGTCAGAAGATTAAATCTTTTCTAGGACAAGGTTTAGGTAGCAAGATGGTGTATGAGGTCTCCTGAGGGCCATTAGTGGAAGGCCCTACCAGAGGGTGGGTGAAGGTAGGTGTGCATGAAGGAAGTAGGCTGAAATAGCTGAAACCTGAACCTTGCAGGATGAGTGAGAAAGGCCTAAAGAAAGAAGATTTAAGAATATGACCAGAAAACAGAGATCTTGGCCATGCTGGGGTCCTGATAGAACTGCCCCCCCCCCAGTATGAAAACCTTCTTACTATACTGCCCAGGCTTTTCTGAAGCTAGGCCACCTGGCTTTTTGTTAAGATGTCCTGCATGAGCTAATGCATAGACATTGGGGGCAGGGAGTATTATCAGGATCATGCTTGGATCCCCTGAGTTCTGTCTGTGAAGTCAGTGCACTAGCACCTGATGCCACAGAGACAGTTCCCCCCCACCGAGAGAGTAACCTCAGGTAACAGAGTAAGAATATTGCTCCAAGCTTATTGGGAGTGGGTTAGCAAGAAGACTAAGGAGAAGAAAGTAGAATTGGTCAAACTGGTGCTATTAGGAAGTCCCGCTGTTCTATGGTTTCTGGGTATTCTTGGCTAAAAGGGCATTGTTATGAAAGCCTAACTGAAAAGAATTGTCTATGAGAATAAGAAGGTGTCTGTAGCTCTACTGTGTGTTTTCCCTGGTGATGAAGAGTTCTATCTATGGGTCCCTCATCCCTCGACTATGATGAGAGGAATCTCCTAATGCAACTGCTTTTTGAGGGTACAAGCAGGCTTCTGATTTATCTGCTTTGTTGGTAGAACACCCTCTGGATGAGTTGAGTGCACTGGTGCCATCCCATAGGATTAGCTGTAGGGGGGCACTGTATATCTACCCCCAAAGCTAGAAGACAAGGGTAGGGATGGGTTTTCCCCCTTGATTTTTGTGCCATATGTGAGTGTATCATTTTCTGCGACCATGAGTAGCACCTTTGGGTTTGGGTTTGATTTCTGTGCTGGGAAGACATTTGAGCTGCTCAAAGCTCCTATTGTTCAAGTGGTTATTCATTTCCTTTATGTCAGTGACAGCAGTAAGAAAGTAACTGAAGTGGTCCTTGGAGAATCAGTATTTGAGATTGTTGTTAACAGAGTGGGAGGCTTGAGATTACAGGAAAGTCCTAGGTATACCAAACATAAATGCCTTTTAGGCCAGATATAAGCCTTTTCTGGCAGAAGGATGTTGGCCCCCTATATGCATCTCAGCTTAGGGAGCAGGGGGATGGAAACGTCTAAAGAGGCCAAGCCGGCTAGAGTGAGGAGAAATTCTTGTCTGCAGGAAGATTTAATTTGCAAAAGATGAAGTTATGTTTCCCTGAGTCCATTACACAAAGAGTGATCTACTTTGGCATTAGTGTACAAACTGCTTCCTTCTAGGGTCACTTCCATTCCCATTGTCCAGGAAGTATGATCTTCCCATGAACAGCTCGTATCCCTCAATGTCTGCCTCCCAAGCTGCAAGTATTTATGTCACATGCCCAGCCTGCCTGTAATGTATTGAACACTGTAAGTCAGGTGGGGCCACCTTGCCTTGAGGCAAGAAGGTTAGAGTCCAAAGGGGTCTCATCTAGAACTGAATTTACTTTTGACAGTGGGCTTTAGATTTTGGGTTCATAGCTGATTAGAAGGCCAATCTATGCCTCCCCAATTCCATTCCCCTAGGTGAGAAACAAACTCTGTACCTTGTGTCAGTGAATCAAAACTTTAACCATTATACCAAGTCAAGTCTTTGGAGTGCTGTGAAGCAACTTAGGTCTAAACACTGCACCTTGCTAGTGGCTAAGTGCTATGCTACTGTCCTGGGGGAGGGTGCATTGATGTAGTCAAAAAGGGAAAGGTGCAATTAGTCAAAAATTGGAGCTTGCTAAGGGCCCAGTAATCTTCAGCTAGATCCCCTATGGGGAGCAAACAAGAAGTACATTTTGAGGACTGAGGTCCCTTTATCAAACCATAGGATATGACATAGGTTAAGAGAGGTGAAGGTTTAAACCCCCTGCAAAAGATAGAAAGAAGTCATATGACTGAAAAGAGAAAGGGACAGATTGCTTAAAAAGTGACATTTTCTCTCTCTCTCTCTCTCTTCTGAGGGAGGGGAGTAGGAAAGGGAAGGCTACATTCTGGGAAGAAAATCAATACTGCCCCCTCCCAGGGCCCTAAGTAGAACAGGTTTCTGGTGATGGGGAAGGTGAGTGATCTTGGATGAGTTCCTGGTGCTGAGTGTGATCCCTATCCCTGTGGGCCTTCCCTTGGCCTGTAGTGGGTCGGGAAGGAGAGGGTCAAGCTTGGTGGTCTAGTATTTGCTGAAACATATGGGCTGAACCTGCACAAGGAATTTGGTTGTTTGCCTTGACTTAGCCCTGCCCTCCACCTCTTTGAGAATAGCTACTGCTTTAGAGCCAAAGACTGACTCCGTATCCAATGGAGCATCCAAAATTTTGGACTTTACATGTTCCAGGAGGTCTTGCTCTCTTAGCCATTTGTGCCTCCTAATGACAGACCCAGTGGCTGCAGCCCGGCAGGCAGCCTATAAAGCATCAACCCAACAGTGCAAGAAATGGTTGATCAGTTGGGAAGTGGCATTACAAATGCCCATTAATTCTTGAGATAAGGCTTTATTTTCAGTGGTCAGAAGTTTTTACTTCATCTGTTCCAGCAGTGACTCTTGTTTTATTAAGTGGAACTGGCAGTTCAATGCCTTCATAGATAGAGTAGCAGAAGTGTAGACTTCCTTGCCAGATCTTTTGAGGGTTCTACCTTGCATATCATTGGGTAGGGAATTCTTGGGTGTGCTGGTTCTGGAACCCTGAAGTCCCAGACCAAACATCTGTGGATCTTCTGAAGGGTTATTTAAAAGGTGCTTATGTGAAGCCATAATCCTGCAGAAACTGTCAGATTTTCTGGGTGCAGGGGAAAGGAATCTGGTCTCAAAGAGGACTCTAGAAATGCATCATCAACTACCTGCAAAGCTGGAGGCACTGAGAGGCATTTGAGTTCTAGGAGGTAGAGGAATTCCCTAACTCTTTTCTTGACTTGGTTATAATCTTGATCTTCCAAATGTAAATGTTCCACAAGGGAGTGAAATGTTTCCCACAGGATAGATTCTCAGGAGGGCAGGCTGAAGGCAAGGTTTCCTCCAAGTCAATCTCCTGAAAAGGGGACAAGGAAGGGTCAAGTTCAAGGGTTGAGCCCTCATGGCCCAAGTCTTGCCTTGTTTCAAAGGGCTCATTAAGAACATCAAGGATAGTGTATTTTCTTATAAATACAACTGCCACAGAGAGGGCAGTTGAGATTTGAGGGGGGTTGGGATGTGGCAAAATTTTACCTTCAGTACACACAAAATGTAATAATAGTAATGTCTTCTTAAATGGTAGTAGATGTCATCCCCCCACCTTATTTCTGCACTTCCCTTTGGGGAATTGAAATGAGTAGATAAACTTTGTAATAAGGAGGAGCTGTTTGATAGGGACATCCAAAATACTTTAAATATGTTTGCCTGAAGGGGTTATGATTTAGTTCAAGTTCAAAACGTAATTAGCTACAGTTAAAAATGATCGACTTAGGAGAAAGTTTGGGAGAATAAATAATAGGCAGAGATCTAACTGATCACTGTGTAGATGGACATCAACATATAATTTTAATAAACCTAATAGACCATATAGTGGGATTAAAGAAATATTTTTTGTGACATGTAACATACTGACTGAACAGCTAGTGAAGTCCCTTAAGTATTACTGGACAATGATATCTGAAAGTGGGAAAATGTTAATTTTGGTAAGAAGATTTCCTTGTATCTCTTATAAATGGGGAAGAAATTTATCTGACATGTTAGTTTATAGTAATGTGATTTACCTGTAAATATAATTATAATCAGTTTCATGTGGAATAGGAACAATGTGTTGTATTTGCAAGTATATTGTAAACAGTTTTTCTAAAATAAATTGTGTGAGTTTTTATTCTAACAAAGAATTTTCATGTAATTCTGAGAATGTTATATATGTTTTAAAGTGCACGTGTAAATTGTTTTATATTGGGGAAACACAAAGGAAATTTAAGATGCAAATGCAAGAACACGTCAAGAATATCAAGAGACAATGCCTTGATAGTCCTTTGGGTGTGCATTTTAAAGAATTTCATTCTAGTAACCCAGATTCTTTAATAAGCAGAATTTTGGATGATGTTTCTATAGTGGTGGGTGAACATGTGGATATTAAAGATAAATTGTTGTATAAGGAAACTGTTTATATACTTAAATATAACATACTTATACCACATGGTTTAAACAAAGAATGTAATTGGATATATGTAATTAATTGATTAATGGTTTTCAATGGAAACAGATTAGTTAATATAGATTATGTTAATAGTATAAATGGGGAGATACCACAGTGCGCTTTTACTCCTTGAAGGCAACTTTTCTTTTTTTTTTTTTTTTTTGCTGAGGCACTAGAGACAATAAATTTGGTGTTTTATTTTAATTTAGGTCATTTGTTTCTGTGGCAGTTGTATTTATTTATAATTTTTCTTACATTGTCATTATTTTATAGTGTCTTTTCTTCCTTTCCCCAGGGGGTCTTCCCCTTACCAGGGAAAGCAGGTCCTCTGCCAATTTAACCACATCCTTTTGAGATTGAGAGCTGGATAAGAAGGTTTCCTTGGAGTCAGTTTTAATTTTTGCCTGGGGGTGTCAGAAACACAAACTCCTAAATACCATTGTGGTATAATGGTAGTTGCTGTGTTCGCCAGAAGTGGAGGCCTGCTAAATGGTCTCAGACCCATCTGATGAATGGAGATCAATGACTGCTGATGGTGTTATGGCTTCCAATGGCATACTGTCTTCTGAAAGGGTATAGGTAGATGCCTTCTCCACTACCTCGATTGTGGGATGGAACTGCAAACTCACTAGCTTCAATGATAACTAGCCCTGACAGGCTGATCTGATGGTGAACGGTTGTGTTCAGAAGGCCTGAGCTTAGGGTTCTTGTTTTTAGTTAGAGCAACATCAGGATGCAGAAAGGACACCATCCCAAGTGGAGATTCAGGGGACTCTAGCTAAAATGTCTACCATATACCGAATAGTTCTGCAGTTGAACTGGGCATAGAAACGGCAACTGGGGACATCGTGGGAAGGGGCTAAACAAGTAACACATAGTGTTTAAAAATCCCAGTGTGGAAATTTTTTTACCACAATGGAGTCAGTTGTTAACTTCTTCTGACAGTTTGGAAAAGGAAAAAGTTCCCCAATGGGGTATTTTGCTTTAGAAGTTTTCACTCTGGCACGTACCAACAAATGCATGTACTTCTTCGTCTGAATCAGGCTCCAATGGCAAGAAAGAACTGAGTTAATGATGTAGGCAGACTCCACTTATACCTCTTCATATTGACGTCAGTCAAGTGCATCCACTGGTCATAGGAGGAGGGAAGACTTTTACTCTGGTAGTCAGACTGGGCAAGGGCTTCCACAGCAGGAAATCCCACAAGCCAGGACTGCAACAGTGAAACACAAAAAACATCACTGGCAAGCATTCATTTGTTTAAAAGCTGTCTGCACTGTGGAACTGACTACCTTTCCAGAGTCAGACATGAAAGTCTGAGTCTTTATTTGGGAGATCCCTTAAACAGAATTTATTCTGGAAAAATTTTATTAACTAATTGTGCACGTTGTTTTCCTTTTTTGTCTTTAAAAAGTCATTTGTGAGTTTATTTGCCTTACTTTATTTATTGTTTTTAATGTATGCTCAGTGCTTTAGGTATGGGTACTCTAATCAAATAAAGGTTAAAGTTATTTTGTCAGCTTTGTTGATGCAGTGGGATAACATCTTGCCAATGGTCCTGATGACACTGGTGCGATTATTGGCTTGGTCATCTGCTGGAACTGACACTTGGAGGATAGATGTGCCTGTCCTAGAGTAATGGGGGCAGACTGTGGCCATCCAGTACCAAAGCACCTTGGAATGGGCAGAGACACAAGAGAGAGAGTTTAGGGCATAGAAAATACAGCTCACTTGCTGGGATGCTGTTATCGACACAAACTATACTCATGGCTGCTTGAATGATGGCCTCTCTAGCTGATTGTCACCCTTATGGTGAGGATATCTACTATGGTGGGGAAAATGGATGGGCCCTAGTTTGACTGTGGGAGGCTTGATGGTCAGCAATGTGTATGTGTGTGTATATATACACGCAAACATATAAATACTGTAAATATAGTAGATATAAAAAGTTTACATGCCGCTGTTAAAATGCTAGGTTTTTGTGATATAAAAAAATGAGACCACAATAAATCATTTCAATACTTTTCCCACCTTTAATGTGACCTATAACCTGTGCAATTCAATTGAAAAACAAACAAATCTGTTACCGGAAAAAATATAAAAAATAAAAAAAGTACAATAAACTGGTTGCATGTGTGCACACCCTTAAACTAATACTTTGCTGAAGCACCTTTTGATTTAATTACAGCATTCAGTCTTCTTGAGAATACACCTGCCATCAATTAAAGAGACTCTGATTAACCCCAAATAAAGTGCAGCTGTCCTAGTAGGATTTTCATGACATGTACTCAGCTGTCTGCTACAGCAAAAGCCATGGTTCGCAGAGAGCTTAAAAAGCATCAAAGGGATCTCATTCTTGAAAGGTATCAGTCAGGGAAAGGTACAAAAAAAATTCCACAGCATTGGATATACCATGGAACAGAGTGAAGACAGTCATCAAAAAGTGGAGAAAATATGGGACAACAGTGACCTTGCGAAGAACTGAATGTCCCTTCAAAGTTGATGAAAAGACAATTCCCCAACCATACTGAATATCCTCACCATAAGGGTGACAGGGTGTGTAAACTTTTTATATCTACTGTGTGTGTGTGTGTGTGTATATATATATATATATATATAAAATGTATCTATCAAGCTTCATTTATCTACATATATATATATATATATATATATATATATATATATATATATATATATATATATATGTATGGGTTCACTTTATAACATCGAAATACTGAAATGTCGAATTTCAGTATCTCGAAGCCATAAAGTCGAATGTTAAAAATAGCGAACGTTCATAATCGCGAATTTGACGTATGTCGAAAATATGTCGATTCGCGTTATAAAGTTGTGCTATGTAATGTCGGGTTTGTGTTTTGTTGGTGCGGTGTGTGTTTGGATGTAGGTGTTATGTCAGGTAAGTGAGTGTTTTGTAAGGGTTTTGAGTGGGAGTTACAGTATGTGTGAGGGATTGGAGAATGTGCGTGTGTGAGTGAGTTTTTATGTTGTGTTTGTGCGATCTCGGAGTTAGTATATATAAGTAGGGGGTGTGGGGGCACAGCCCCTATAGGGGTGCTGGGGGCTTGCCCCCCTGCTTATATGTGTGTGAGTTGTGTATATGTGTTGTTTTTTTGTTTATGTTGTGATGTGGGTGTTGTGTTGTATGTAGTGTGTGCGGTGTTTTCGGTTATGTGGTTTCGTTTTTGTTTGTCGGTGTTTTGTGGATTCGGTTTTATAGTCTTGAGATACTGAAATTATATTTCAGCATTTCGAGGTTATAAAGTGAATCCATATATATATATATATATATATATATATATATATATATAAATATATATATAGCTATATATCTATATCTAATATATATATATATATATATATATATATATATATATATATATATATATATATATATATACATATATATTTATACATGTGTGTTTGTGCGTGTGTATTTATAGGCAAATACTAGGCTATCAGTCTGCATACTGTAACAAGCTTCACCAATATCCATAGGTCAGAATCAAACCCTGTACTCTGTATCTGTATAATCCTTAACCATTTTGCCAAACCCTGCTCTAATTCACATACATATATATTAAAAAAAAACTGAAGCTATTATCAAAATTTGTCTTTCCACTAATGTGAGTTGATTCTTTAAAATGTCCTAAACAGAAATCCATATCATCTTGCAATAAAGAATTCTTAACAGAGATCCTCTGCAGAACATTCTTATTAAGTCTCAAAGACCACATCTTTGCAAAACTTGCATTGGGCTGCATATAGTTGGTCCTGGGTCACACTCACTACAGATATACCTCCAGTTCTGTTGCATATATCCACCTTTCATGTCCAGTCTGCTACATTCTCCGGTTTTACTTTAAACTTTTAGGAGCACATAAGCCATTCTATACTTTTTACTGCATGTTTTTTTTCTCAGTCTCCTCCCAACCTTCAAATTTCATTGACTGTTAGACTATTTGGCTGCCTCTAGATACATCTCTAGCTTATTATCTGACAAAGTAAATTTCTCTGCAATGTTCTCAATGATGCCTAATCACAGAGTCAAGTGAACTGTCTTGTAAATTAGTAGCCAGTGTTAAGTCCCTGTAAATTATTTCACATCACAAGGTCTACATTTACAAACTTTGCAACACTGTGCCACACACACTCCTCACTATTCTAGTAAGAGTATTCTAGGCCAAACCTAAAGCCGGACAGACTACCTTGTATCTCGACCAGTTTACAAATGGTATATGAGGACTCCTTTGGAAAAGGTTCACAGTTCCAGAAGAATCTACCAAATATACAAATATGCAATAAAATCATGTATAATCATGTATCATGTATATGTTGTGGCTATCAGATCTTTAAGTGGCAATAGGGTAAGAATCATACAGATCTGATAGTTTTGTTCTAGTCATGTGCACTGTATGAATACTGTATCACAGTCTCACTGCTCAAAATAATTGTGCCCTATACAACATAGCTTCTTCTCCTTCTTTTCCTTTTGGCTTTTCCTACTATGGGTCACCACAGCTGAATAACAGTCTGCAGAATGATTGGCATTGGAGTTTTACAGTATCAAGTTGCCAGCCCAGTGCCCAACCTTCCACAGAAGGCAGAGTATACATCATAACTAAGTTTTCTTATTTTCCATTGATTTATTCTCTGAGTGCCACATCACTGATTGTTGAATATTGACATGTAACTCAATAAAGCATAAACACATCACCTCACTGTGCACCCATGTGCATTGCACTGCTATAGTTAAATATTGAAAATTATCACTGGAGTGCATCACCCGCAGTAGTGGTGCTGCGGTAGCGTTGTCGCCTCATAGCAAGATGTTGTCCCATTCGATTCTCAGCTAGAGCATCTTCTGTGTGGAGGCATGCGTGAATGAGCATGCCTTCGTTGAAGGTTGTGCTTCAGGGCTGGTAACTCGCTACATAAAAATCCACTACCAAACATTAGTAGACCGGAGTTCCGCTGTGGCGACCCCTGTCCGGGATAAGCCGAAAGACACAACAACAACAACATCACTGGAGTGCACCACCAGACGGAACAACACACATGTATGTAGTTTCTATCAATCTTGATCAAAATAAATCACAGAGTAACACAGAAGCATGCCTTAATGACATACACTTATGCTTAGGTTTAAGGCCTTCCCTCATCTGTGATATGATAGATTTATTTATTAAAGCTAAACGAAATGTCATCTTTATTGAATTTATTACACTAAGTAAAATAACTAGTACTACACAGCACATTATCTAATGAAAAATGGTTGCATAAGAGCAAGGCATATTTAGCCACATTTATATGTAACCAGTCAATAAACTGAATTGTTTATACTGTCTAACATAATATAAACTAACTGTATGTTTTTTCTCTTTTATTGAAGCATGGGTGAGTCAGTCTTTCATTTTCTTTTAGTTAACTGTGAAGACAATGTAACCTGCATGCATTCTGCCACAGCTACTGCAGTACAAATAATACATTTTGTTGTAAATGAAATGGATCGTGAAAGCTGTGACATGCATTCTTTCTTTAAGAACGGGTAATCCAGTGAATATCTATCTCATTTCTCTGTAGCATTAATAGATATTCATCTTGACTGAGGTATTTACGATCCTTTGAGAGAGCAAACAGGCTGTACTTTAAGAGGCAGTATCACTTTGTGACACTTTCATAAAGGCAACAATTTGTGTCATGGTTCTTACCTCTGACAAAGCAATTTGCATGGATCGTAACTTCCAGGTTTTGACGCTGTCCAGTGTCCTGAATCATGGTCAAAGAAACCGCTGCAGACAATACTAATCATTTTCCACAAGCTAGTGTGCCTTATAAGTTTATCAGAAATGTTTTGTCTCTGATCCAGAGTTATACCTTTCTTAAAAGAATATTGGTAAACACCAGAATGGTGATTGTTGCATTTCTTTAAACAAGTGATTTTTATTGTTAGAGGCTTTCTGTTAGATTAACAAGAACTGTTTAAGGTTAACAAAAATGTCAGGTTACATGGGGAATGTTGAAAGGAGAGTGTAAATGTGACATAAGATAATTTGTGTTTATTGGATTTCAGGTCTAGAAATGGGAAATATACCACCAGAGACTAACAGAATCAAGTAAGTTTTCTGCAGATGTTTTGTTCCGTCTCAAAAGACTTATTTCTGTACTTGTTTTTACTCATAGAATCATCATGTTTCACAGCTCTTTCTAAAGGCCATCAACACCATGTCATGGAAATCATAATGTGTAAAACAAGATACAGGATTAAAAGCTTGCTACCTGTAATAACAAGTTCTTCACTTAAAGTAATATTATCAAAGGTGTCGTGAGAAATACCTTGGATGCTGGATCAAACACCACTATAACCTAGACTGGAAGACAATTCAAAATCCAGTTTATGCTTAAATTCTTCAAGCAGCCACCTTCATTTGATAACACTATACAGAGGAAATCACTAATACTTGAAGGATGTGGAAACTCACTTTGTGGGATATATTAACAACTCTGGCAGTTTAATGTAGAAAGTGCAGGTTGTGAGTCAGTAATGGGCTTCACCCTGTGGTCCATTTGTTGACACCCCCAGCATTTAGTTTGCTGATTCATGACTAAATCAAACAGAACTCCTAAGTTGCCCCTGAAGAGAGGCTTATACAGGGTAGGCTTACTTGGATAAAAGATGATAAGCTGTTACTGATATAAATGCATATACATTGACGCAGACACACACACACACACACACACACACGCACGCACGCACACGCACACACACACACACACACACACACACACACACACACACACACACACACACACACACACACACACACACACATATATATATATATATATATATATATATATATATGTGTGTGTGTGTGTGTGTGTGTGTGTGTGCATGTGTGTGTATAGTTATCTTCTCTCTCTTGGCAGTCAAATGGCAGCACTGTTGAGTACATGTTATTCAAATCAAAGTGATCAAACACCATGTACATTGATGGAAGAGTAATTCAGCAGTGTGTTGACAGTAGCAAGACTGCGGAATACAGATGTTAGGGAGTTTTACTTTTCTGCAGTATTGTGCATTCTCTGAGATTAGTTAATTTACTGCAGGTGCAGAGGATACTGTCTATCATGTGTGGGGTGCAGAGGAGTTAGCCCCTTGCAAAACACAGGAAAAATGTATGCAATGTGTTCAATTAATTATATACACACACACACACACACACACACACACACACACACACACACACACACAAAGTATTAGTGAACCTAACTAAATGTTCATAGTATAGAACAAAAAACATTCCAGTAAAACAGCCATCTGAAAATTTTGATCCTAGGCTGTACTGCTTGAAATGAAAATGTGTTTCATTCAGTTTGCCTCTTTGTATACAAAACAATGTTGTGCAGATTATAAGGATGGTTAATTTAAATTCTACCGTGAGAGGAAGTTTGCTGTTCAAACCATCAGTGAAGTATCTTTAAAGCATGATTGACAGGGAAAGTTAATACTCCACATCTCTGAGGTTAGTTAAGCAATGCATAACTTCTGATGTACATCATAGCACACATTCAAAATGAAAGGAATTCACTGTAATAAAGTGAAGTCTGTACACAATAAAAACAAATCCAGAGTAATGAAACAGCACCCAAAGCAAAAGGACCCACTCACATTCCTATAAAGGACACCTGAACAGGAAGTACTGAAGCACACAACAAGAGATGCTCAGTACTTGCAAACAAAGTCAAAATGGATGCAAAATTTCTTATACAAGAAAACATAATTAAAAGAAAATCCACAAGATGGCAAGAATTATATAAGACTTATTCAACTCATTAATAGGTAAGGAAGCACTAGATGCCAAATCTATTAGTAGTCTGCAGTTTATTTCATTATGTCGTAATACTGAATCCTATAGGAATGGGCATGTTCAGAACACATACAACATACCAACATTTATAAAGAAAAGATTTTGGTATTTTATAAAAGCTATAATACCTAATAGAGATGGGAGTTATACAAGATTTAATACCTCCTGCTGTGTGCATTCATTCCTTTTGGATTCAAGTTTCTAGATCAGAATTGGCTATTTATGAATAAATCATAGAGTAACACCCACTCCTTGCAGCTGTTTCAACTGTAACCAAACACTGTGGAATTCTGGAGAATGTAGGAAAAAACAATGAACTCCAAATCTCCAGTAGAGCCACAAGGTACCAACACCTGTTGTACTGTTTTACACTGTGCAGATTTTGATGTGGAATAAACCTTCTTACTTTTGAACTGGGCTAGATATTTTCTTTGATAGTGTTGGGACTGCCTTTATTGGTATAGTGTGGCTCTACTGGAGATTTGGAGTTTATAACTATTAAAGCTGTAACATAACTGACTTGTTTTATATGTCTACTTCTAAACAAACAAACAAACAAAAAACATTCTGAGTTTAAATAATAAATAGCCAACTGCTAGGTCCACAATGGTAGGAGACATATGTAAATTATAAACCACTTTGCAGGATTTCACTTTTGCAATTATATATATATATATATATATATATATATATATATATATATATATATATTGTTTGCTTTTTTGTACAAGGACAGGGACTTGTGCCTTGAGTATTTCAGCTTGTCCATTTTGGTGCTGCATGTACAACATCAACTGTGTGCCTTTCTTGAAAGCCATGCATATATTATATAGAATAAATGCTGAACAAGTTTGAAAAAAAGATACCACATGTTCTACACAAAATACAGAGTTTATACATATATTTGAAACTACAATTTTGATCCAATCTGCAATCTTATCCTTTCACTGTTTTAAATATCTCAGTCTGATTATCAATTTAGATTCATTATTGCCTACCTTTTCACCTTGAGAAGCCTTTTCATCTCCTCCTCCTCCTCCTCCAGGAAGCCCCTGTAGAGAATTAAAAAAATGCTGTTAAACAAAATGAACAGTATGTACAGACATATAACTTATTTTAGGATTGTGTTTGGTTCTGAAAAAGAATAAATTTACACAATTTAGACTGTGAAGAAATATGAAAATGGCAAATGTCTTTCAGTTTTGGGGTAAGAATTATTTATTGACTTTTCTCCAAATGCTGCTGAAATAAATGAATATGTTTGAAAAACTTTATAGAAATAACTAAAATTGTACAAGTCACTCAAGCCATAGAATTTGAAGCCCAATCCTTTGCATTGATTAATGATGTAATTTGCCTTGAAAATTCTCGCCTAAAAAAATGGTGCACATGAAAGGTAACAATTCTACACTAAATTTAACAGTAGTAGTTGAAGTAGATAGTCAATTAGTATTTTGTCCACACACAAGAAAGTAGCATAGTATCTTACTATAAAGTGGAGCTTGAACAAATGTTATGTTCAGGAGTAATGCCCTGCTAAACCCTGACCTAGACAATTAACTTCCAACTCAGCACATGTTGCGGAACAACAAGGTTATTGTTCCAGACTAAAACTGTGGTGTTAGTATAAATGCAACATGAATATATAGTCAGTACTGCAATATGGTACATGCTTAAAAGCAATACCACCCCCCCACCCACACACACACACACACACACACACACACACACACACACACACACACACACACACACACACGCACAAAAAAAGGCCAGGGAGCACCTTTCATTGCAAACTCACTCTTTACTACAGGTGTCAAGTCACCCGAGTATCAGTTATATGTATTAAAGGCAGCTGAATGTTGCATGCTGCTGAATGAAGCAGTAACTGTTTCTGATGAAAGCCACCACTCTAAAATAAAGATTTATATTAACAAAAAAATCCTTATACTGCAGTATGTGGCTGTCTGCTCAAAACCCATAATACCATACAATACAGTCAACATAACAGTGTAGCAATGATGATAGCATAATGGTATATGTTTATGGTTTAAAGAGCAGCACTCAGATAGACACATGTTCCCATCCACTTATACCCAATACCCTTAATGTCACAATGCAATACATAATAAATGTTCACTTATTATGTTCAAAACCTCTAATGTGAAAACAAATTTTATTAAAGTATTTTCCAAATTTAAATGAAAACAACATGATCTCATCAACACTAATTTCCAAGTATGTGATACAGAGCATAAAGGTGAAAAATAAAATAAATATAATTATTGTCATGCATACAAAAATATAAAAAAAAAATGCCTGATTTGATATTACAACAATTTTTACAGTCAATGAACTTATTTCTTAAATTTCTTAAGAAAACTTATACTTCCCCAAAATATTTGTGGGTTAAAGATTCCAAACCTTTTTGTCTATTGCTTAATTACCGGCCTTCATAAATTAATCTTGATAATCATTTATTCACTTAGTAACAAATGTGTCCTGGTATTCAGGAACACTGTGATCGCTGGTAGCCCTTCTCTATTAAATGTGCCTCACGGCTTTAGCTAGGAAAGTGTGTATAATGAGCAGTTAGGCATTAGATGTCCTGCTCATGGCTGCAGCATGGACTGCGTGAAGATCACGTAGGAATATGGTTTGTACGCATGCAAGCATGAGCAGCAATAGTGCTCATCCATTATGAGTTAAAAAAAAGAAATTCTGTGGCAGACATAGAAGGTCATGAATCTTGTATGCTGATCTCTCTCTCTTTTGACCCTCTGATATACAAAATATGTGCACGCACACACACACACACACACACACACACACACACATATCTATCTATATATATATATATATATATATATATATATATATATATATATATATATATATGTAAGTATATATTAGAAAAAGTATTTTGGAAGGTATTGAGTGAATTTAAATGAAGATGTGTGGAGACATATTGGTAGTAGTGCCACACAAACAAACATATAATACAGACAGCACTGATGGGAGATACTGACACGATCAGGGATGTGGAAGACAATGAAGAAGGGAGCATTAGTCATATAGAAGAAAGACATTGGGTTCTAGCGGGGGAGGGGGAGATGGAAGTGACTTTGGCAGCTGGGGGCATCACTGGCTGTGATGTTTCTGGTGGTGGTCTAGTAGCCACTGGTGGTGGTGGTGGTGGTGGTGTTATAACCAACAGGCTGGATGGTGGCAAGTGCACGGTGGTGGTGCTGCAGTAGCGTTGTCACCTCACAGTAAGACATTGTCCTGTTCGATTCTCAGAAAGAGTGTCTTCTGTGTGGAGACATGCGTGAATGTTGAAGGTTGTGCATCAGGGCTCGGCACATAAATTCAGCTGTGGCGACCTCTAAAAAGCATTTAGCACTTGAAAATGTAGTTTAAAAAATCCACATTAAAAACCTACATGGTTAAGCACTTTCGTCAATGTAAAATAATTGAAAAGCCAAATATATATATATATATATATATATATATATAAATATATAAAACAACACATAAATGCATATAACAGAATGGAAAGGGAAAAAGAGGATGGGGAGAGAAAACTATAAGTGGAGTGACAAAATGAAGGTTGAATATTTATTATTTATTTATCTATGTATGTATGTATGTATTTATTTCAGTTTGTTTGCCAGAGTAGACTACTGAATACATCTGACCATTTTCAGTCTCAGCCTGGGGTCAAGAGCTGACCAGACATACAAAATAAACATCATCAGAATGTGACCACTGTACCTCTACTATATTGCAAATATCATCAAACAACTACCCTACTGTGACAATGAAGTAACTTTAGACAACCCCAGTGAGAACTAAACCCACGACCTCACGTCAAAGGAAGTTCATTTATATACTGATCTACAGCAGAAGTCTGACACCTTCAGAGAAACCAACAGTAATTGTGTGTCACACAGCTGGAGAATGAAACAATAAGAGACTAAAGCATATAAATGCTTTGAGACACATCTCACAGCCTTCATCTTCTGTATTGTCATAAGCATTTCCATTACATGTCATTCTAAGGGGATCCAGTATCTGTCTGCCTGGGGTGACATGATCAACAGACCACGATGCTTTGCCAGAGATGGCCTGCACCTGTCACCCCTGGGATTCCAGATACTGGCTAAGGCTCTTGCCACCCCATACTGCCTTTTTATGCAAGGTTCAAATGACAAATTCACCACCATAGCAGGTACAGGCAAGCAAAATCTGAGGGTAATGCTACTCAATGCTAGAAGCCTAAACCTCAAAATGCACTCACTTGAGGCACTCTTTAAAATGGAGAACGTCGACATCTGTGCAGCAACAGAGTCCTGGTTCAAGGCTCCAGAGAGCACCCCTGCATTACCAAGCTAAAATTCATACCACACCATTCGGCCACCTAACCAGGATGGAAATACTAAAGGAGGAGGCATGTCCATATTCATTAAGGATAACCACAACTCCAGGCTAGTTGCACAGCATAATGGATCCAAAATTATCAAAGTGCAACTAACACTGGGCAAGACTTCCATCCAGGTTGTAGCTTGTTACAGATCCCCCACCATGCCCCAGGATTCCCACTCCTCATTTCTTGATATACTGGAAAATATTAAGGTACAACCCAATACCCTAATAATGGGCGATTTCAACTACCCCACCATCAACTGGGAAAACTACTCATGTAGTAACTCATTTGCTTAATGTTTTCTGGAATTCATAAATTCCAATGCCTTGGATCAGCTTGTCCATACTCCCACCAGAGGCAGCAATATCCTGGACCTGGTTATTACCAGTATGGGTAATCAGTGTTCCACGCTAGAGGTCAACTCCTCGCTGGTCAGATCCGACCACAAGTTAATCACCCTAGACATCCATATTCTGCCCCCACCCCCCATCAATTAAACCACCATAAAAAACTTCTCCAAAGCCAATTTCATGCTTCTTAAGACAGAAGTGGCAAACTTCATGATACCGATGCAGACGGAAAATAGAGGTACGACTGCTGAATCTTATACAAATGCACTGTATAAGCACATACACGAGTGCATGGATCGTGCCATCTCCAACAAAACCAAGTCGCTATCCTCCAAAAAAAAGGAAGACAATCTGGTGGTCCCCTTCCATAAACAAAGCCTACAACAGAAGGAAGAAGCTGTTGCAAAAAAGAGTAAAATCCCATGATTGGAGGAACTCCCTGGTCAGCCTCAGTAAGAAGCTGAGTTCCCTCATAAAATCCTCCAAAGCTAGCTACAAAAATAAAATCGCCACTGATTCCAAAGACAACCATAAAGCATTCTATAGCTATGTCAAGAATCTCAATGGCAATAATCAGATCTGCTCTGAGCTACAGCACAATGTCCCTAGATATACAGAACCAACTGATATTGCCAACATCTTGCCAGATAGGTTCAGTGCTAGCTTTACCCCCCTCTCACCCCCAAAGGGCCCGTCCCAATACCAGAAGAATGCAAAGCCCCTGTAATCACGTATGCACAAGTAAAGACCGCATTCTCCAAAGCCAAGAACACAGCATCCATGGGACCAGACAACATCCTAGGCTGCGTTCTGCATGAGCTACAGAATGAACTGGCACCCCACCTAAGTACCATGTTCAATCATAGCTTCACTTCAGGTTTTGTGCCTACTGAATGGCATACAGTAACAGTTATCCCACTCCACAAAGGGGTTGCCATCACAGACCCCGGGAACTACCACCCCATTAGCCTGACGAGCCTGGTCTGCAAGGCCATGGAACACATAATCTTGGAACTTATAAACAAAGACATAGGTAACCTCCAAACTCTGGACCCCACTCAGGTTGGGTTTGTAAATGGTAGATCATACCTTCTAAACCTGATTGACTTCTTTGAAGCAGTCACCAGAGCCGTGGACGAGGGTGACGTGAAGGTGATGCACACAGCCTATCTTGACCTCACCAATGCTTTCAACACCATCTCCCACTCTGGAATTATAGATAAACTCACTAAACTGGGCATAAATCCCTATGTCATAAGATGGGTGGCCAACTGGCTCACTGACAAAACCCATACAGTGAATGTATATGACTCCAAATTCAACTTCAGACCAGTGACAAGTGGAGTACCACAGGGTTCAGTCCTGGGTCCTCTCCTGTTTGGCATCTACTTCTCTGAATTTCAGGCTAACACAGAAGGTATTTGACTAATGAAGTCCACAGATGACTGCAAACTAGGAGCCATAATATAATTGCCTAACAATGTGGACATTCTACAAAGGGGCCTCACTGAGACAGATGCTTGGTGTCAAAGTCATGGCCTCAAGCTCAATGCCAAGAAGTGCATTGTCATCCCCTTTGGGGAAAAAACTCTATTCCCATGAACTACCACATAGGCGGTAGCCTACTAGACAGTGAAAGTGTGATTAGATACCTTGACACAGGTGGACAATAGTATCTCAATTGATAATCACATTGCCACAGTAGTCAGGAAATCCTTCTATGTGGCACATCTCATCACAAAGGGGTTCTCCTCCAGAAAAAAGGAGGTCATTGTTCCTCTCTACTCATCCCTCATCAGACCCACTATAGAATATAATGCCCCGCTTGGCATGTACCTCACAAGACATCTGCAACAATTGGAAAGACCACAGAAATACCTCACTAAGAAGATTACCAGCCTCAAACAGATGCACTACGCAGACCATCTCAGAAAACCCCAGCTCTACTCCGTCACATATCACCGACTCAGAGGCGATCACTGTCTAACATACAAAGCTATGTCAAACCCAGAGCTGTTGGACATGATACACTTAAAGAAACCCCAATCTCTCTGAGCCACACGCTCCAGGGACCTAAACCTTGTCACCACACTAAACAGAACATGCTGGAGGGACAGATTCCTGTCCCAGAGACTACCCATACTCTGGAACAAACTACCCATTCATGTCAAATAAAGCTGCTCATTAGCCCTCTTTAAGAAAAATCTTGACGAGTGGATGGGAGATAGGAAATTAACTCTGGGGATCACTTCTGTGGCTCTGCTCGATCGGGTCACAGGAAAATAATTTTCTTAGGAAAAGGCTAGGCTTGTATAGGCTTCAGGGGTGACAGCCTAGTACCTACCTATGAACCTATGAACCTATGAACTACATCTCCAGACAGACAAAGGCCTTCAATAAATGTGTGACATACACTTTCTGTATGAAAGAATAAATGATATAGCAATGATTCTCAGGATACCATTTCTGGGATCTAAAATCCTTATGCAAAGTCATAGTTAACAGTGCATTAGTTTTAAAATACAAGTGCAATTTCTGGTCATACCCAATTTCACATCTACCAACTGCCGCACAGTGAGTCTAATCCCATTTTTGCAGCCGAAGACATAAAAGGTCAATACAAGTAGTGCATTGTAATTGTTGTATATAATACTTGGAGGTGTGAAGTATGTCAGCCTAGTTACTTGTTTTACAATGAGCAGTGGCATTGCTCATCAGTTAAACATGGGCATTGGTGGTGGTCTTCACTACCCAGTGTGCACAGTAGGAGAAGAAAAGAAAACTGATTCAGAAGCCTTACATGGGCATGAGTAATGTGTTATTATCTAATTATTGACGAGGTTAAATACTGGAAATTTTAGTATAGGGAAGAGATGAAAAGGGGAAGCAAGTATAACATAAATTGAGCAATTACAGAACGAGCAGCATGGAGGTTGGAAAGGTGGGGTAAACATCTTTTGAGGGGGACATTGGGAAAGAAAATAAAGAAAGTAAGAGGATGGTAAGAAGGTTTGGGCAGATAGTAGGGGAAGGCAGACGAGACTAACAGGGAGGGGTAACAGAGGATGGGTGTCACAGTGGTGAAGGCGATATCAGACAAACAGAAGGAAGACAATGGTAAACGGACGATTGTACAACAAATACGGGAGGGCATTAGCACAAAATGGAAAGTCACACCAGAATGGGAGATAGGATGAGATTCTACAGCTGCAGTACCTGCCAGATGAGATCCAATGTGACACTGCTTGCCACTGAGCCATGTCTTAGATGGTGGAGACACTGCAGGAAAGGGACACAATTCACAAGAGAAGGTGCTCCATGTGACATATTCAGACATAGGCAAACTAGAGTTTCACTGTGTGATACTTTAAACCTCCTGTAATAGAGGCCCATGGGATATATGCAAATAACCCCTTAAGGACATCAAGTGTTTCAGCTATATGGCTTCTGAATACCCATGATGTTTTACTTTTTTTAAGTCTTTGTGAATACATCCAGGCCCAGATAGTCAAACCACTAGCTGTGGACATACATGTTTTGCCTTCTTATGACCTCATCAGCACAAATGGCTTGTCTGTGTAACATTTTTTACTTTTTGGTTTGGATATTCTTGTATAGGTTCATAGGTTGTTACCAGGCTAATGAACACTAGGACCCTTACAAGCTTAGCCACGCACCCCAAATTATTTGGGTACCAAGTGTCATGGGCCTCTATACTGGGGGGCAGGTTAGTAGGAAAGTAACTAAGGATTTTTGTAGCGGGGTGTTAGACAGCATAATATTTTTCTTATTGACAACCTCTGTCCATAAGAGACATTGGGCCAGATGGGAGGTAAATTTACATTTTTCCATCCAGTTTTCAAGATTTCCTTTGAATAAGTCAGGGATGAACTCTGTTTTTCATGGATGGGGAGCCAATTCCATAGTGCAGAGATCCTTTGGGAGACATATCTGTTTCTCCAGCGTGTTCTGTTTATGCAAAAATGCGAAGTTCAGATCCCTGGATCTTGTGTTTCAGGTGCTGTTTAGTTGGCACATGTGCAACAGATCCATCAGGCCTGAGTCTCAGGAAGCCCTGTAAGCCAGGCCAATATGTTCTCTCAGCTGCCTGTATGAGATTGAATACAGTGATAGACCATTTAGGTGATCAGTGTAGGACAGGGTATTCACGCCCTGAACTCTCCTTGTGAGAAACCTTTGTGGGTGTTCCAACTGTTGCAAGTGTCTGGTTAGATACATGTCAAAGGGTCACTGTATTCAATGATGGATCTGATAAGGGCTGAGTAGAGTGGTACTGTATCTTCCTTTAGACCTGGATGCCATACCCTTACCTATAACTTGGGTGATGCAGAATGATTTATTTTATTATCTTAGTTACATGTTGGTCAAAGGAAAGAATGATGTCTACATGTTTCCAGATCCCTTACTACTAGGTCAACTCTTAGAGGTGCATTATTGATTGAGTAATTAACTTGGGTTGACTGTTTCTAATGGGCATTGTAATGCATTTTTTGGCATCAAGTTATAGGCCATGGCTTTTTGCACTAATCATTTGTCGGTGTTAAAACCACTTGCAAGATGGTGGTGTCTTGGGGGACTCTATAATAGCTTTCAGTTTACAATCTTCTGCAAAATTGATGAGCCAGACACCTTGCACATTATCCTTGACTTCTGAGATGTAGATGCCTAACAAGACCAAGCACAGCATGGAGCCCTGGCATACTCCACTAGTGACTGATCTTTCGGTGGAGGTGATCTCACTGATCCTGACTTCTTGGTTTCTGTCTGTGAGCCAGTCAGCAATCCATTGAGTTATGTAAGGATTTACACCTAACTCAGAGAGCTTGTCAACAATGCCTGAGTGGGATATTGTATTGAATGCCTTAGCCATATCAAGATATGAGTATGGACTGCTTCCCCTTGTCCATTGCCTCAACAACCTTCTCAAAGATGTCTGTCAGGTTAAGTAGACATGGCTTTTTCTTAACAATGCCAAATTAGATGGGTTCAGTGCCTGTAGATTAATCCCAAAAAAAATGCCCTTTATATTTCGTCAATGTAAAATAATTGAAAAGCCAAATATATATATATATATATATATATATATATATAAATATATAAAACAACACATAAATGCATATAACAGAATGGAAAGTGAAAAAGAGGATGGGGAGAGAAAACTATAAGTGGAGTGACAAAATGAAGGTTGAATATTTATTATATTTATTTATCTATGTATGTATGTATGTATGTATGTATGTATTTATTTCAGTTTGTTTGCCAGAGTAGACTACTGAATACATCTGACCATTTCCAGTCTCAGCCTGTGGTCAAGAGCTGACCAGACATACAAAATAAACATAATCAGAATGTGACCACTGTACCTCTACTATATTGCAAATATCATCAAACAACTACCCTACTGTCACAATGAAGTACCTTTAGACAACCCCAGTGAGAACTAAACCCACAACCTCACGTCAAAGGAAGTTCATTTATATACTGATCTACAGCAGAAGTCTGACACCTTCAGAGAAACCAACAGTAGTTGTGTGTCACACAGCTGGAGAATGAAACAATAAGAGACTAAAGCATATAAATGCTTTGAGACACATCTCACAGCCTTCATCTTCTGTATTGTCATAAGCATTTCCATTACATGTCATTCTAAGGGGATCCAGTATCTGTCTGCCTGGGACGACATGATCGACAGACCACGATGCTTTGCCAGAGATGGCCTGCACCTGTCACCCTGGGATTCCAGATACTGGCTAAGGCTCTTGCCACCCCATACTGCCTTTTTAGGCAAGGTTCAAATGACAAATTCACCACCATAACAGGTACAAACAAGCAAAATCTGAGGGTAATGCTACTCAATGCTAGAAGCCTAAACCTCAAAATGCACTCACTTGAGGCACTCTTTAAAATGGAGAATGTCGACATCTGTGCAGTAACAGAGACCTGGTTCAAGGCTCCAGAGAGCACCCCTGCATTACCAAGCTAAAATTCATACCACACCATTCGGCCACCTAACCAGGATGGAAATACTAAAGGAGGAGGCGTGTCCATATTCATTAAGGATAACCACAACTCCAGGCTAGTTGCTCAGCATAATGGATCCAAAATTATCAAAGTGCAACTAACACTGGGCAAGACTGCAATCCAGGTTGTAGCTTGTTACAGATCCCCCACCATGCCCCAGGATTCCCACTCCTCATTTCTTGATATACTGGAAAATATTAAGGTACAACCCAATACCCTAATAATGGGTAATTTCAACTACCCCACCATTAACTGGGAAAACTACTCATGTAGTAACTCATTTGCTTAATGTTTTCTGGAATTCATAAATTCCAATGCCTTGGATCAGCTTGTCCATACTCCCACCAGAGGCAGCAATATCCTGGACCTGGTTATTACCAGTATGGGTAACCAGTGTTCCACACTAGAGGTCAACTCCTCGCTGGTCAGATCCGACCACAAGTTAATCACCCTAGACATCCATATTCTGCCCCACCCCCCCATCAATTAAACCACCATAAAAAACTTCTCCAAAGCCAATTTCATGCTTCTTAAGACAGAAGTGGCAAACTTCATGATACCGATGCAGACGGAAAATAGAGGTACGACTGCTGAATCTTATACAAATGCACTGTATAAGCACATACACGCGTGCATGGATCATGCCATCCCCAACAGAACCAAGACACTATCCTCCAAAAAAAGGAAGCCAATCTGGTGGTCCCCTTCCATAAACAAAGTCTACAACAGAAGGAAGAAGCTGTTGCAAAAAAGAGTAAAATCCCATGATTGGAGGAACTCCCTGGTCAGCCTCAGTAAGAAGCTGAGTTCCCTCATAAAATCCTCCAAAGCTAGCTACAAAAATAAAATCGCCACTGATTCAAAAGACAACCACAAAGCATTCTATAGCTATGTCAAGAATCTCAATGGCAATAATCAGATCTGCTCTGAGCTACAGCACAATGTCCCTAGATATACAGAACCGACTGATATTGCCAACATCTTGTCAGATAGGTTCAGTGCTAGCTTTACCCCCCTCTCACCCCCAAAGGGCCCATCCCAATACCAGAAGAATGCAAAGCCCCTGTAATCACGTATGCACAAGTAAAGACCGCATTCTCCAAAGCCACGAACACAGCATCCATGGGACCAGACAACATCCTAGGCTGCGTTCTGCATGAGCTACAGAATGAACTGGCACCCCACCTAAGTACCATGTTCAATCATAGCTTCACTTCAGGCTTTGTGCCTACTGAATGGCATACAGCAACAGTTATCCCACTCCACAAAGGGGTTGCCATCACAGACCCCGGGAACTACCGCCCCATTAGCCTGACAAGCCTGGTCTGCAAGGCCATGGAACACATAATCTTGGAACTTATAAACAAAGACATAGGTAACCTCCAAACTCTGGACCCCACTCAGTTTGGGTTTGCAAATGGTAGATCATGCCTTCTAAACCTGATTGACTTCTTTGAAGCAGTCACCAGAGCCATGGACGAGGGTGACGTGAAGGTGATGCACATAGCCTATCTTGACCTCACCAATGCTTTCAACACCATCTCCCACTCTGGAATTATAGATAAACTCACTAAACTGGGCATAAATCCCTATGTCATAAGATGGGTGGCCAACTGGCTCACTGACAAAACCCATACAGTGCAGGACTATCTGTAGTGGGTGGTGTAAGTAGGTAGGAGATATGGAAAAGACTGGTAGGTCAGGACCCAAATGTTGTGGGTAATTCTGGTGGTAGTGGTGGTGGTGCCACCTTTGGAGGGCTGGCAGGCCTTACCTGAGGAATGGCTGCAGGTCTTGCTGCTGCTGCATGTAATAGTAAATAAAAAGTGAGAAACAAAATAGACAATATAGATGCATTTAATTGAAACCACAAAAACAAAGAGGGTGATGGAGAAAGATGTAGAAATACAATTAAAAATAAAACTGATATGTACTTGTAGTATGAGTATGACACACCTAATATACTTGAGTGAATAACAAATACACTATTCAGTTTAACAAGGCTGGTGACATAGGCAAGAGAAACAAGGACCCAAACCCTTAGATATCATCACCTGCATTTTGAAAGGCAAAGGATTAATGTGATGAGTTTCTTGGACAAACCAAGTGTAGATCACCTATGGAAAATTTGACATTTCTGGCACCAATGTCTCTAGGAGACAGGGGAGGACAGGGGAGGACAGAAATGCTTCAGGACCCATGCCTAAGCCTATATATATATATATATATATATATATATATATATATATATATATATATATATATATATATATATATATATATATACACACAAACCTATCGTATCAAAACTTGTCAGATATATTTGTGAAGAATGGCCAGGCTTACATGGAGTCATTAGTCTAGTAATCACCTATGAACCTAGGGGGTTGGTAGTCCAAAACACAGTAATGGGATGCCTGTGACTAATGTGCATATTTCATGAAAACCATTTGCCTAGACATACGTTCTTTTCACAAGTACTATTAGTGAAGGGAACAAGCCCCCCTGCACCCCACACACCCCCCGCTACTTAAATATACCAACTCCAAGATCGCGCTACAGTGTAGGAAACGGAAATCTTCCATTTCCGCACCGTAGTGGACTGAACTTTGATCTTTGAAGTGGCATATTTAAGTGACAGGGGGTGTAGGGGTGCAAGGGGTCTTGCCCCCTTGCATGGAGCAAGTTTTACTCACCTACACTCTTCCTAGTCATTTCTACCCCATTTCGATGGTCTGCTCTTCGATGTTGTGTGTTCGATGTTTTGCTGTACGAGATTTTGCACATTTGATATTGTGATATACACCCTATATATATATATATATATATATATATATATATGTGTGTGTGTGTATGTATACATATATATATATATATATATATATATATATATATATATATATATATATATATATATATATATATATATATATATATACACATACACACACACACAGTCACACACTCACAGACGCAGTCACTGAAGTGGCCATGATTCATGAAATGTATACTGTATGAAATTGAATCCATACTAATTTTAATCTTAAAATCTGCAAATTCTGTAGCAAATATATGTGCCCCAGTACTCTCTTAGACCCTCCAATCTCCCAGTTGTGCAACAACATGTTCACTGAAATGTCTTCAGTGTCTATGGAGAGAAAAACAGCATTCTGTGACATATATGGATGGCATGCACTGGCAGGATGCATGCATGGATACCATACGCTCTACCAACTGTGCATAGGTTGTGCCTGCAGTTTAACTTCTTCCTACCATCTGCCTAGGAGGTCAGGATGTCATTGTATCACATCACTGTATTGGTGATGGCACTGGTTTCCCATGTGGGGGATGCCATTGGTACAGCTGACAGCCTGGGTAAACTATTGCAGGATTCAGTCTTATACTGTGGCCCATGATAGCCATCCTGTTGGAGTGTTTGGGTGTGATCCTTATCAGGATGGGTGCAGAATTATTTTTCTTTCCTTCACTCACCACCTCTATTCTGTGAATTAAGAACTTCTCTCTCCTTCTCCAGCCAGAATATCTCTCCTTGAAGAATCACAGAGAAAAATGGCAACAAAGTGGTGTCCAGAATAGTTCCCACATGTACCATCTGCACATGATAATGGTCACCTTATTTGCATGGCAGATGGCAAGTTATGCTGATATACTTTATTATTAAGTACCTTTATCTGCTCTTTTTTTTTCAAAAAAATACAGTATTTAAATTGATTTTAACTGTGTGGAAGGAATATTAGCTGAACTGGAAGTTAGTCAGTGTTTGCTGAATTTTGTTATTTGCTAGTAATTACAGGTGTTGGGGTAGTCACATTATTTGATTTCCTGTCCTTGCTTATTTAAGTGGTACAGTGTGAAATATTTTCTGCTTAAAAACCTCAGCTTTGGCCGGCTAAGAACTTGCTATATTCAACTGGATGTATAAGAGAATTTAAGTACCTTTATCTGCTCTTTTTTTTTCAAAAAAATACAGTATTTAAATTGATTTTAACTGTGTGGAAGGAATATTAACTGAACTGGAAATTTTCACTCTGCTCTTAGTGGCCTTGCAACTGCCCGCCCCTCTTTTAAATTTGTGTTTGGATACTCCTTCTGGGCCCATCTCATTTGCTCACTCAACTGAGTGCAGTGAGATCATATTCTGATTTCAGGCACTCCTACTGTATACAAAGAGAGCATCTGGGAAACAGAAAAAACAAAAAAAAAAAAAAAATTAAGCTTGTTTCCTGCCTTTCCTGTTAAGTGGTATAGACTATTTGTAGGCTTCTGAGCCCCCAAGCCCTTCTGTGTTGGAGGGAAGCCTTCTAGCTTATTTTTTTTTCTTATAACTAGCCAGTTTTCTAGTTTCAGCACTCAAATCTGTTTCTTTGATCTCAGCACTTGTTCAGAAAAAAAAAAAAAAAAAAAAAAAAAATTTCATCTGCTTTTACTGTACTTGTGTTTCTACCTACTTTTTTACTTTTGCATCATCTTAAAAGTACTCAGTTGTATTTATTACTGCTTGGTGTAACTCATTCTAAGCCTTTTGGTTTAAACACTTGGGCTTCGGACCAGTTGTTTTGCACTGAGAGGGTTTGTGGTCTGCACTGTAGTGGCAGAACAGGTAGCTTACATCCTTCTAGGTTGGGAACTGCTGATTGAGGGCTCAGTGTCTGTTATTCTAAAAGTGTATTAATTCTGGTTTAAGCACTTGGGCTTTCAGGCCAGTTATTTTACATTAAGAGGGTTCGTGGTCTGCACTCTTGTGGGAGGAGAGGCTGGACTCTGCCCTTCTGAGATGGGAATTTCTGGTTGAAGGCTTATAGTGCATGCATATCTGAACTGCTTCTTACTGAAGTTGGTGCCTTGTTTGCTGTGGCATAGACTGGATTCGGGCCTGCTGGATCTAGCTTTGTTTGTGTAACTTGAGCACTAATCCAGGCATTCCCTAAAGTATTCAATTGTATTTATTACTGCTTGGTAGTAACTTGATTAAAGTGTAGCTATCATTCTAAGTCTTTTGGATTAAGCACTTGGGCTTCAGACCAGTTGTTTTACATTAGGAAGGTTTGTGGCATGCACTGTGGTGGCAGGACAGGTAGCTTTCATCCTTCTAAGTTGGGAACTGCTGATTGAGAGCCCAGTGTCTGTTATTCTTAAAGTGTATTAGTTCTGGTTTAAGCACTTGGGCTTCAGGTCAGTTATTTTACATTAAGAAGGTTTGTGGTCTGCACTCTTGTGGGAGAAGAGGCTGGACTCTGCCCTTCTGAGCTGGGAATTTCTGGTTAAAGGTTTATAGTGCCTAAATATTTGAACTGTATCTTACTGAAATTGGTACACCTTGTTTGCTGTAGCATAGACTAGATCCAGGCCTGCTGAATCTAGCTTTGTTTATATGCTTGTTGTTTGTTTGCTTGTTCTTTCCCTGGAACGCTTATTCCACCTAATACGCGGCTTCTCAGTGCTTCTGTGGATCACTAGTGATATCTGCATTGCTTACTGTACTTATTTCCTTGTTTCACTTGAAAGAAAGTTACTGTTTGTCGTTTTGCATTTAAGTTACCTGTAACACATTGCACTTAAGTTACCTGGCACTTGCTCACTAAAGCAATTATATAAGTCAGCACTAAAAATTAAAAGCATTACACCCTCACTCCCCACTGGCCCTGGTTTTCAATTATTAAGGAATTCCCAATATTATTCTAGCATGTCCAAAGGTCAGTTGTCAATCTCCTCTCCTGTCCAGCTGGTGAATCTGGGAATCTTGAGGCAATGTTACAACTGCCTCATGTACACAGACAACCCTCTCCTCCTCCCAACAAATTCCAACACATGTGAGAGATGCAACCATATAGCCAAACTGGAGGCTAAGCTCTCAACTCAGTACTGGCATAACCAGTCAGGAGGAGAAGGAAACCACACTCACTACATATCCAGTCTCACATAGACCTACCACGACAGGAAACCAAACACATAATCACACAAAAACATACTCGGAGGCTCTAAATAAAGATCTGCGAAGCAGCAGAGACCTCCAAAGCAGACACCCAAGCAGCCGCTACCCCAAAACAAAACATGTGCAACACATATCTCACAAAGCCAGTGTGCCAAACAGTCACAGCCCTTAAGACTAAACAACACACCTGATACACTTGTAATAGGTGACTCTATCGTCAGGCACACTGACGTCCCGCTCACCAGGCTGAACAAGGAGAGGGTCACGGTGAGCAGCCTGTCTGGCGCTAGGATCCGCCACATAACACAAGCACTCAGGTCACTCCAAGGCAAGTACAAATATGACTCAGTCATTGTCCATGCTGGTGTGAATGACCTGAGACGTACCTCCCTGGACTACATGGAAAGAGACATAAAGGAGCTCTCTGAGCATGTAGCCCAGGCCGGTATGACCCTGACCTTGAGTAGCATCTTACCCTCACCAAGAATGATGCTACAATATGAGGACAAGATGATCAATTTCAACAATTGGCTTAAGTACTGGTGTCATTCAAAGGGGATCCAATGCCTGTCAGCTTGGGATGATATGCTCGACAAGCCACGATGCTTCGCTAGGGACGGCTTGCACCTGTCACCCCTGGGCTTTTGGATATTGGCAAAGTCTCTTGCTACCCCCATAGTGCCTTTTTTAGGCAAGGCTCAAAAGACAAACCCACCTCCATAGATATCACAAGGGATAAGAAACTAAGAGTAATGCTACTCAATGCCAGAAGTCTAAACCTCAAGATGCACGCACTCGAAACTCTCTTTAGCATGGAGAACATCGATATCTGTGCAGTAACAGAAACCTGGTTCAGGGCTCCATAGAGCACCCCAGCACTACCAGGTTATACCTCATACCATGCTTTTCGGCCCCAAAACTTGGACCGAACCACAAAAGGAGGGGGAGTATCGATATTCATCAAAGATACCCACACCTCCAGGTTGGTGGCAAAGCACGAAGCATCAGAGACTATCCATGTGCAACTAACAGTGGGTAAAACTGCCTTCCAGTTTATAGCCTGCTACAGACCACCCTCCCAAACCCAGGAACCCCACTCGGCCTTCCTGAGAACACTGAAAAATATGAAGGTCTCTCCAAACACCATTATATTGGGCGACTTCAACTAAACATAGACTGGGAGCATTACTCTAGCTTCAACACCCTAGCCCAAAGGTTCCTAGAATTTATAAACTCAAATGCTATGGAACAACTTGTTACCACTCCCACAAGAGGGGAAAACATACTGGACCTGATCATCACCAACATGGGGACTCTATGCTCCAGACCAGAAGTGTATCCCTCACTGGTAAGATCAGACCATAAACTAATCTCACTGGATATTCACATCCCGACCCCACCCCCTGCCCAGAAAACCACAGTGAAAAACTTCTCTAAAGCAAATTTCACACTCCTCAAAACTGAGGTGGAATCCCTCAAAGCCCCGGGCCTGTGGAAAATATAGCCCAGACTGCAGAATCCTTGATAAACGCATTCTATGAAGACCTTCAGGAATGCATGGATCATCGATCCCAAATAAAACCAAGACCCAATCCTCCAAAGGCAGACGTCCTGTCTGGTGGACCCCAGCCATAAACAAACTATACAATAGAAGGAGGAAGCTACTAAATGATAGAGCAAAATCCCAAAAGGGAAGGCATCACTGATCAGTATTAGCAAAAACTATGGGCACACATAAAATTGTCTAAGGCCAGCTTCGAGAGAAAAATTGCACAGGACACTAAGGATAATCACAAGGCTTTCTTTAGTTATGTTAGGAACCTGGGTGGTAATTCCCAGATATGCTCAGAATTAGTCCAAAATGACAAAAATACACCGAACCCACAGACATTGCCAACATCCTAGCTGACAGGTTCAGTGCAAACTTCTCCCCCTCCCACCAAAAGGGCAAATATCTATCCCAGCAGAGTGCTGCCCCTGACATCTCAGATGCTCAGGTAAGAGCCGCCTCTCCAAAGCAAAAACACAGCATCAATGGGACCAGATGGTGTCCCTGGCTCGTCCTACATGAACTCCAAGAAGAGCTAAACCCAAACATAAAACTACTGTTCAATCTCAGCCTTACTACAGGATATGTGCCCAAAGAGTGGCGTACAGCAACAGTGGTCCCTCTCCATAAAGGTGGTGCCTCAACAGATCCTGGAAACTATCGCCCATAAGCCTGACTAGCTTGGTCTGCAAAGCTATGGAAAGGATCATCATGGACCTCATAAATAAAGATATTGGGGACCTACAAACACTGGATCCTACCCAGTTTGGCTTTGTTAAGGGCAGATCCTGCCTCTTAAACCTGGTTGATTTCTTTGAAACAGTCACCAAGGCCATTGACGAGGGAAGGTGGTCCACACAGCCTACCTGCACCTCGCAAAGCTTTGATACAATACCCCACTCGGGCATTATAGATAAGCTCACCAGCTTAAATATAAACCCCTATGTCACTAGATGGATTGCAAACTGGCTCAAGGACAGAACCCACATGGTTAGAATTGCTGGAGCCATGTCAGACTCCAAACCGGTTACAAGTGGTGTCCCACAAGGCTCAGTCCTGGGACCTCTCTTGTTCGGTATATATTTCTCGGAGGTACAGGCCAACACGGAAGGACTGTGGCTGACCAAGTTCGCAGATGACTGCAAACTGGGCGCCATAATCGACTCTCCAGCCGACACAAGCATCCTCCAAAAGGGCCTCATAGAAACTGACAACTGGTGCCAGAGCCATGGCCTCAAGCTAAATGCCAAAAGTGTATAGTCATCCCTTTGGCAAAAACAAAGTGCCCACAAATTACCACATAGGTGGTAATCCATTAAGTACAGAAGAAGTAATTAGGGACCTGGGGACCCAAGTTGATAGCAATCTCTCATTTGACAACCACGTGGCCAAAGTGGTTAGAAAAACATTTTATATAGCCCACCTAATCATGAAGGGATTCACATCTAGATCAGGGGAGGTCATCGTGCCTCTTTACTCATCCCTCATCAGGCCCATAATTGAGTACAATGCCCTTTTGGGATGTACCTTACCAGACACCTGCAGCAACTGGAAAGACCCCAAAAGTACCTCACCAAGAGGATCAAACGGCTCAAACAGATGCCATATGCTGCCCGGTTAAAGAAACTCCAGCTCTACTCGGTGGCATACCGCCTGTTCAGAGGGGATCTGTGCCTGACGATAAAGCCATGTCCAACCCGGAATTAATGGACATGCTGCACCTCAGAAAATCCAAATCCCATCGAGCCACGCTCGAGACTTTAACCTCAGCACTGAAATAAATAGGACATGCTGGAGGGACAGATTCATAACCCAGAGGCTCCCTTCACTCTGGAATAAAATCCCAGTCCAGGTTAGGCAGAGTCCCTCATTAACTCTCTTCAAGAGGAATCTTGATGAGTGGATGGGAGATCATAGGTTTACCCCGGGTATCACTTCTGTGTCACTGTTAGACAGAGGCACAGTATACTAACCTCGAAAAAGGGCATAACAAAATAAATTTAAAATGGGTGGCGAAAGCCAAACACATTCTGGCTAGGCTTATAAATGCCCTAGGGCAGATAGCCTAGTATGAACCTATGAACCTATGAGTCACAATGACACTTTTAGATGTGCAACTTGGCAGTTCTGTTTCATTGCTTATGCTGTTAAGAAAACAGCCACTACAGAAACTCCATTTGTATAAGCTTATATGTGGAAATACAGTCCCTCCAATGGTATGACATGGAATGCACACACACACACACACACACACACACACACACACACACACACACACACACACACACACACACACACACACACACACACACACACACACACTGCTATCAGCAGGGGCTCAGGTTTGTGCAAAGCATTGACAATTAACCACAATGGTTAGTTATCAAGTGATCTCATCAAACAAATTGAGTGAATTAGAAAAAATAATGAGTTTAAGCCTAATTTGCATAAATATCTTGCCTCTCCGGGTGAATCTGAATGTTATAAGTATGACAGCAGGCGCATTTTGCTATGGAAGAAGACACAGAGCAGCAGTTTCTGGACTTGCAACAGCTGTATCTCAGATGAATTATTAAAATAAAGAAAAGCTCTGCTTGCACAAGGTGAGTGTTACTTTTTACAAGTCCATTTTGTCAAGTATGGCTGCTTTTAACAGCTAATGTACTTGTTAACATAATACAAAATAAGATTGTCACTACTTGTTTTTGAAAGGTGTTTAAAAGGAGAACCACAAAGGTAAGGTAACTGTTGAGTTGAATGATTATTAACCATAATGGGAGAGACTCATCAGCACATATTCAGAGCACAGTTCAACACTTCCTGGCTGGCCTTCTAATGCTAGTTTTACTGAAAAAATGCCATTTGCCTAACTAACATATGTAATTTTCAAGACTCTTTTTAACATTGAGACAAAACAGCCATATCCCCTTGGTCTGATGAAATGTTACTGCTATTCAGCAGTGACTCATGCTATCAGACTACATGACTGCATCCCCACATCTGTAAAAACAAAGAAAGAATTTAAAAAAATAAAATAATTAGTATACTATTGTATACTGGTTGCATAGCTGTGACTCTGACTGACTCGCTGTTAAAGTCCCGGAACTCGAACTGTGCATAAGTGCTCAGCGAGTTCTAGGTTTAAAAAAAACAAACTAGCTTCTGTAAATCTGGACTGCTATTAAACCAGTCCAGATTAAGAAGAGAAGGCATCACTGTACAGATGCCCAGAAGACTATGCAGTTTGTAACCGCAGTAAAGTGGAAGGGGATCAGAATGCCACATCTGCAGTCATGTACGTGACATGGAATGGTGAGATGGCTACTGATGTTCTCGGCTCTTGCTCTCTTCCTGCACTTTGCGTGCTGGTTCAAAGCGAATGAGAAACAGTCAGCAGCAGTACTTCTTCATTTGATCGAGTGAACTAGTGACTGATAGGCAGCAGAGCAGTGCACCATGTTTGATCTGGCTGTAGAGGTGTTGTATAGAAAGAGGAAAGAGATGAGTGCTTCAACTGAAAAGGAAGAGGAAAGGAAGGAACAGAATAAATTATAGCGGGTAAGGTTAGTGAAGGTGACGGAGGATACAAAAAAAGTGTGTGTGTGTGTGCGTGTGTGTGTGTGTGTGTGTGTGTGTGTGTGTGTGTGTGTGTGTGTGTGTGTGTGTGTGTGTGTGTGTGTGTGTGTGTGTAAATATATTCCTCTGCCCTCTTACAGATGAATTCTGTAGTTTCGCCAGTCAAACAGTAATGGTGTCTGCTGAGATGCAGAGAACATTTGAATTCCAACATGCATTTTGTGGATACCTGTTAACGGTAGAAAATATTGCTTTAGCACATACCTCTCCAATAGCCCTGATTTTGCTTAAGATTCTTATTTTTTTTTCCTCATACTGTGACCCTGTCCTCATGAAACTTCATTTTCAGCTAAATTACTGTTGGTTACAGTCAGACAATAATGTTCTGCATTAGAGTTCCATGCTTCTTATTGTTTATAAAATGCATATTGATGCAAAACTGCTGTTCTATTAGCTTTTAAATTTAATTAGTGCAATATTTAAAACTGTCACTAATTATAGGGCTTCATCAAAAATTCTTGAGGAAAAAAGTTCAGATGTATAATTTGGCATTCACAATACCAGGCTTTCATTGTTGTCCATTCATGCACCTCTTCATTTCTCCTCGAATGTTTATTCATTATCTGATTAGCTCAGGTATGCCCCCTCTCAGTTCTTGGTTGGATGCGTTCAATTAGGAACCAGTTAAATCAACTCTCTACAAGCTCAAACATTTTGTTACTGAATATTTTCACTGACTGAGTCTGAATGATAATGAATGTGATCGAAGGAATCACTTCTGTTAGATCTTCGTTTTTTTTTGGGGGGGTACTTATTGTCCATACCTAGGGAGTTAAGTCTGTCATGTAGGATTTCTGCCACACAATTCTGCCAGCTGAACTATACCTATTAAATGTTCAGATTTTTGCAGAATGAATACATTTTTTTTTTTTTTAGGTCATACAACATATCTATTTACACTATGTACACAGATGCTTTCATTGTTAATTCCACAGTTATATAGACATTATATACATTCGTAATATCCAAGTTATTATTTAATATCTGAACTTGTATGTGTTCTTTGGTTCCATTATAGTGTATTTCTAAGTTGCTGTGTGATGAATTATGCTAATATGATGTTAAAGGTTTGTTCCCAAATTTCTCTGGATTTCATGTTTTTGTTTCTTTTATCTATTACTATTTTATGAGCTAAAAGGTGTTGTATAGCTACTTGTTTAAAACCCTCCCAAGAGATATTTATCGTATCTAGCCATTTAAAAGCTATATACAGTTTCATTAGTAGGAAAATTGTTAAAAGTGTATTTGCTTGTTTTCTTGGGATGTTGGGTGGGAGAATGTGTAACAGAGTGAATTCCCAAGTTAATGTTGATGTTTGATAACCCGTTTTTTGTAATCGTACCTTGAGACAGTTCCAGAGTTTATAGACACATTTACAGCTCCAAAATACATGGATTAAGTCAGCTATCTGGTCCTTACAGTGTGGGCAGAAAGGTGATTTTGATATGTTAAATTTGTGTAGGATTGCAGGTGTAAAATAAGCATTATTATTGATCATGAGCTGAGTGTATGCTAAATTTTTGAGGGGTAGAATCTTCAGTGTTAGATTGATTGCCTGGCTTATTTGCTGATCATCTATGGATGGTTTAATTTTTCTCCAGTAGTTAGAGAAGAGGAGGTCCTTCTGTTATTTGATTTCATTTATCATTTTATATGAATTGGTAATAGTTTTCTTTGTTGTGATAATAGTTTTCCAAAGCCTGCTACAAGTTTCTATGTCACTATTGGTCATAGTAATATTTTGGAGATAACTGGAACACAGTTCTTTGATTTGTCTTAGGATTATTATGTGTGATTTAGGGAGGTTTAAGTTGGTCCTCAATTCTTGTATTGAACAGTTAAGGTAGGGATAGATATCTTGGATTGTTTTATCTTTCAGTCTGGGAAAAGGGACTAAGTCCAGCATCTTATTGTTTATTTTTAAATTTGGGTTTTTATGAAGGGGTTGCAGTATTGTCATGGCATGTCTAAGGTTCAAGGATTGAAAGAGTTTTTGTGCTAGGATGATGGAATGTTTTAAGGGCTCTAGCATGTTATAAGTTTGTATTTCTTTCTGCTTCAGGAATGGAAGTGCTTTGGGATTGAAACCTAGAGCTTTAATATATCTATAATATATTGTCACCCAGAGAGGAGACCAATTTTCCATTTACGGGTTATTTTCAGCTATTCTCAATATTCTGTTAGTGTTAATGATCGAGTAGTACATTTTAAAATCTGGTAGATTTAGTCCTCCTTTGCTTTTGGGGAGTGTTAATTTTGGATAGGAGATTCTGTTTTTTTTGGGTTCCCATACAAATTTTGCTAGGAAGGTATGAATTTGTTTGAAGAATGTATTATGTATTGTTGTCTGTGATGTCATGAATATATACATTAATCTAGGTAAAATGTTCATTTGATTATTGATACTTTGGCCAAGAATGGTAGTTTTAGGTTGTTCCATCTTTTGCAGTCTTGCATTATATTTTGCCATTTAAGGTTTACATTGTGTTGGTAGAAGTCTTTGTTACTCTGGAAAAAGGTGATTCCCAGGTATTTAGTTTCTTCTTTAATTTTTAATGTGTTTAACAATGGTATTAGTGAGATGAGTTTGGGTGTTTTATGGGGAAAATATTAGTTTTATTAAGGTTTAGTTTGTAGTTAGACATAGTCGAGAAATGTTCAATTGCAGCTATTATTTTGTTTATATCTGGATTTGGTGTAGTGCAGTATATGTTCAGATCATCTACGAATGCAGTGAGGTATATTTTGAAGTTGTGTATTGATGGAGGATTGTGATATGTATTTTGTTTAATGTATAGAAAGAGTGGTTCTAGGTATAGGTTAAACAGGAAGGGTGATAGTGGGCATCCTTGTCTTGTTCCATTTTTTATTAGGATCCTATTTGACCAAGTTTTATTTATATACAGAGATGTGTATGGGTTGCTATAGAGAGTTTGGATGATCTGAATGAAGTTATTGGGTATATTAAAATAGGGTAGTGTTTGGAGTAAGAATTCTAGATTAACCCTATCAAATGCCTTGTGGGCATCCACTACCATTGTGTAGATGTTGATATTGTATCGGTTAGCGTAGGATATTATAGCAATAACTAACCGTGTGGGTAATGTTGATTTACCCACGGTTGGCGTGGTTTGGTCCCGAGGGACCAAACAAAGACAACCGTGGGTAAATCAGCATTACCCACACCCAGAAGTGGGTTATTGCTAATATAATGCCATTATTTAAGAAAGAAATAATTATTTTTCTTAAATAATGGCATTGTATAATCTCTTTGCTGCCCTTCCGCAGCTGTCTGCTGTTCGCGGCAGTTCTGATGTACTGCGCATGCCTCGCAGTACATCAGAGCTGTGGGCAAAAGCAACGGAGAACGCAAGTTCTCCGTTGCTTTACTATCGCTGTGTTAAATGGGTTTAACATGGCGAGACAGCTTTAAAATAAGCAACGGAGATCTCCGTTGCTTATTTTAAAGTTGTCATATGTTAAACTCATTTAACATAGAACAGGTTTAAAAAACGGAGATCGCAAGATCTCCGTTGCTTTACTATTAAGCTATGTTAAAGGAGTTTAACATAGCGAGACAGTTTAAAAGCAACGGAGATCTCCGTTGCTTTTAAATCTGTCGCCATGTTAAACTCTTTTAACATAGCGACACAATGTTTATACTAACGGAAAAATTCGGGCGACGGACCTTTTCCGTTAGTATATTGAGGATTTACAGCAGACGCTGGTTGGGCTGGCCAATCAGCGTGCACGTTTTTAGAGTAGGCATTGTATAATAGTGCATCTAATGTTAATGTATTGTCACTAGTCTGTCTATGTGGTGTAAAACTGGATTGTTCTGGGGAGAGGATTTTTTCTATCAGATTTTTCATTCTGTTTGCAAGTATAGAGGTAAATATTTTAGTATCTATATTTAAGAGGGAGATGGGTCTGTAGCTGTCGGGTGTTTGGGGTCTGTGTGTTCTTTTAATATAAATATAGTTTTAGAGGCATTAAAGTGGATATCATTTATTTTATAGTTTATTATGTAATTCAGTGTATAGTATAGTAGTTTGGCTATCAAGGGGGAAAATGCTTTGTAAAATTCTGATGTGAGTCCATCCGGACCCGGAGCTTTATGCACTTTTAAGTGGTTGATTGTTGTAATAATTTCACTGATGGATATCGGCTCAGTTAGTTTTTTTTGTTGGTCTAAATTGAGTTTAGGGAATTTCAGTTTTTGAAGAAAAAGAGTTCTATCTTCCTTTGAGGTTTGTAGTATTTGTGCTCTATATATTTGAGAGTATATTTGTTCAAATGTTTTAATAATATCTTCATTTTTTGTGTAGTTTTTATCTCTGTAGTTTATTTCTGATATATTGGAGGCATTTTTGTGTTGGCAGATAATTCTGGCAAGAGCACTAGATGGTATTTGAGCATCTTCTGCGTAAGTGGCTAACATTCTGGCTTCAAAGAAAGATAGGTTCCTGGTTTCTAACATATATAGATCCCTTTGCAGTTTTAAAAGTTCTGCTTCTGTTTGGTTCTTAGGGTTATTTATTAGTTCTTTTTCAAGCTGCTCTATTTTCCCTTTCAGTATATGCTCCTCTTTCAGTTGTATTTTTTTATAGTATGCTGCTTTTTTGATAAACAATCCTCTGATTTGTGCTTTGGTTGCAGCCCATTCTATGTCAGTTGGTACTTGGGAGTTAGTGATATTTGTAAGAGCTATTTTTAGTATTGCTTCTGTTTCTTTTATTACATCCATTTTGGAAAGTAAATTAGGGTTTAATGACCAATTATGACCCCTATTCTCTAAATATATCTTTTTGCCCCAGTTAATGTTCAGTGTGATTTTGGAGTGATCTGAAAAGAACCTAGTATGTATAGTTATTGTTGGGTCCATATTAATGAATATGTCAGAGATTAAGAAGAAGTCTATCCTTGACCACATTTTGTGGCATTGCGAATAGAATGTGAATTTCCCTGTTTTATCTGCACTGTTCCCATGTTTAAAAGGGTCAAATAGTTTGAAATCTTGTTTGAGTTCATTAAGGGCTAATGTGGCTTGTTTATTATGTGATTTGGTCAGATTAGATTTATCCTTTTCTGGGTTGTGATATGTATTCCAGTCACCTCCAATCACTAGGTAGTGATCTTTAAATTGGTTTAAGGTTGGGTATAATGACATAAAAAAGTGTTGTTGGTTATTACAGGGTGCGTAAACATTAAGTACCATTATAGGTTCTGGTATTGTAGGACTATTAAATGTTACATAGCACCATCTTCCCTCCTTGTCAGCTTTGGTTTTAAGTATTTTTTCCTTAAATTGGTTTTCAATTATTATGGCAGCCCCAGCACTGTTTGTTTTCCCCTCTGAAGCTATGATTTGACTTATCCATTTCTTTCTGCTAATTTCTGCCCATTGATCTGCAGTCAAGTGCGTTTCTTGTATTAGTATGAGGTTGGCTGTGGTTTTTAATGTAAGATGTAAGAATAGTTTTCTTTTCTTCTTGTTTTGGAGCCCTTTAACATTCCATGATTCTATTTCCCACATTTATTTATTAGGTGTATTCCTTAGATACGCCATGTATATTAGTTTTGTTTTCTTAGTTTTGTATGTGTTACTGTGTGATGGTTTAGGAAAGCATCTATTTATCCCCGTCCTGTGCCTAACCACTATATCCCTGGACCAGGAATAATCAGGGGGGGAGGATGACGGTTCATTATATGGTTTACCTTTATGTCTAATCTTGGAATGTGTTTTCTTTTTAGATATAGATTTACTCCATAGTATCCCCCCTGTGTTACTATAAACAATGTGGACAAAGCTGAACAAACTAGTTCCCTCAACAAACACTGCTACTTAATATCCCTAGCCTCTTCCAACATATTATTTATACAGTGATGGTATTGCATTTAAGGTACAGCATGTATTGTTTTTGTCTTGTGACTAATTCTTTCTAATAGTATTTTTAAAACAGCATATTAATATACATTCCTCAGTAAATTATAGCAATATGTGTACCATAGTAATATTGTTAAACAATCAATCTTGTCATTTTTACATTTTTCTCTCATTTGACTTCTTTTTCCTCCCTTTACTTATTTAGGTTTCTCGACCTTCTTTGGTGCCTATAGTCATGTTTTTCCACATCAATCTGTGTGGGTTATAAAATATATACTTGGCACCTATTTAACAGAAGTAGGAAGTATAGAGACAAAAAAAAAAAAAAAAAAAAAGAAAAACAGCTTAGCCAAACAGTCCTTCTGCTATAGTTGACATATTAAGGCTATATTTACATTATCCCAGGATTGTTAGGTTATTTTACTAATTTCCTGAGATTACTTCTCTCCAGGATCTTTTAACACATTTCTAGTATTTACATAAAACATTTAACAATTTCTTCCCTTTTTTTCCCAATATTAATCTATGAGCTAGCATAATTCTGACAGTTTATTTCTTGTCTATTATTTAAGGCTGGAGTTTCATTCACCTACACAGTACTGGGTGTACTGTTTCAGTGAATGGTTCAGTTCAACAGTACCTTATTTCTTCAAGGTTTTGCTTGCAGGTTGGTTGACATCTATGGTGCAGCTTTCTTCTTTTAGCTGGTGCAGATCAATTTTCATTTTTCAGGCAGTAAAATCCTTTGGAGCTTGCTGAAATCCATTTTGTCTGACTGTTCTTAATGAAGCCATCAAAAGCCTAGGGGGACTGAATTTGCAAGCCAATATCCGAGATGGGAACTTCCTTCCTATATTCGTGCATCGGAAATAGCAGTTCATTTTTGGTTCCCATCCAGGCTGTACTTCCCTTTCCTGTGTTCCTCATGGCTCACATCAATGACCCAAGGGCCTAGACAGCAAGGGGAAGATTTCAGAGTTGGATCCCAGCTAGAGTGCTCGTGAATGGGGTCGTTTTTTCATCCAAGGGACCTTTATCTTTTTTGTGGGGATTTATTTCACTTCTGAAGGTGGAATTTGCTTGAAAACAGCCAGGAATGTCTCTTTTGCCTCTTTGGGGTTAGCAACCATGTATTTAACCTCTTTGATGTAAAAGATTAACTGATTTGGATATTTCATCTGGAATTTGATGTTTTTTTTCTATTAGGAACCTGCAGTATGGAGATAGTAGTTGTCTTGCTTGTCTTATTTGTATTCGGAGGTCTTGAGCAAAGGAGATTTTATTATTATTCAGGTGAGGTGTCCCTTTTTCTTTGCTGCCAGTATGATTTTATTTACATCTTGGTAGTTTAATATTTTAATATAGACAGGTCTTGGTTTCAGTGATGTTTGCATTTCCCTCAGGGCTCTGTGGGCTCTCTCTATTGTTATTTGCTGCATTTCTTCAGATTCCTCTAGGAGGGAATTTATTATTTGCTTGATTGTTGGTATTAGATTGTTATGAAGTACAGTTTCAGGTATTCCTCTGATGATGATATTGTTCCTTCAAGATCTTGCTTCCAGGTTTGTTAATTTTGCTTGTAAGTTTTGTATTTCTTTGTCATGGGCATCAGTTTTTTGAGAAATAGGGTCTATTTTTTTCATTTTCTATTATTTTGGACTCAGATTTTTCCATTCTGGATATTATTTGGCTGAATGAGTCACCAAAGGTTTGAAATTGTAATGATAAGTCCTTTAATGCTTGCTGGATAGGTAATAAGGCAGATTTTATGTCTTCCAGATTAGCTGGCTGGTCTGTCTTGGATTTATTTGTATTTTTAGAGTTGTCAGTTTGTTTAGTTGTCTTTTGTCTTTTTGAAGTTGTGTCTTTCTCAGGTGAGGCTAGTACTGAGAATTTGGTCTTAGTTGTTGTTGTTTCCATATTATTTTCCTCTTTTGACATCTTGCTGTATAGTGTTTTACCAATCTTGCAGTCAGATGGCCTTAGTAGCACATTGCTTAAGCTGTTATTCAGAAATCTTAGTTAATCCTGCTGTTTCTGAGCTGAATCTGTCACTTTTTCTTCCTCTTTTGTTTGCTGGATGATATTAGCAGTAAATATCTACAGTTATTTCTGTATTATTAATTATGTGTTGCCTTCTGGGTTTGTTTTAATCCAGGGTATATCGAGACCTAGGTGATAGCAGTGCTCACAGAACAGCGGCCATTTTGAACCAGAATGAATACATTTTTACTTCTTATCTTTGCCTTGTTCCTCATAAAATTTGTGGTTTTCTGGAAAATGATTTAGAAATTGTCACAAAATAATATCAGACATCGAGTTTTAGACTTCATACCCTTCAGAAAAATGCATGCTGAAGCAAGACTTGTTATTCTATCAACTGTCAAGTTTATACAAGAGCAATTTTTAGTACTGTTTGTTTGTTCCCCCAATATATTTGGCTTTGTCCAGCTTTCCTGCATTAAGAAGTTGAGCGGTATGCGCAAATAAATCGCTTCATAGAATTGGGTATATCCAAACCTCTCAACTGTCCCCAATTTTGTCTCAAAGTATTGCTCTTCCCCCTAATAATCCCTCTGCAAAATGACAATTTTGGAAGAAAACATGGAGGGTTTACAATTAATATATAATTGTAATGATCAGAGTCATAGATTACTTTTATTTCAGAAATGCATGTAGATTGTCTTATTTTGTCAGCTGCTGAACTTAGCAGTACTAATATTAAAAAGTGTCCCTTCTTTGACAGGTTCCCAGCTGTATTGTGTGGCTATTTTATATTTTATATATTTTTTTATATTTAAAATGCATCACATTTTTGGTCCGTTTTTCATAAAATTGTGATTTTCTGGCAAATTAGTGGCAAATCATTAAAGACTGAAGTTAGAAAATAATGACAGACATTTGAGTCTCAGATTTCATACCCCTTCAGAAAATTCATTCTTATGCAAGACCTACTATTCTATTATCTTTCTAAGTTTATAAGAGCAATGTTTAAAATTTTCCTTATTTTTGGGCCTTTGTCCCACTTCTATTTATGGCTTCGTCCAGATTTCTTGCTCTGAGGTTGAGAGGTAAGACAAATGTGTCAGGGCCATCACCACCAGCCAGAGCATTTCAAATTGTGACATACTTGTTGTACTCCACTCCCCCAATAAGTGATTCTGGATGTGTCCAAGCAAGGCAAGGAGCAGTTATGCAGTGTAAGTGTGCAGAATATCCCCCCATCCAAGGTAGATACAAGTACTACAGTGGCTTTTCATTTGTCCTTGATTTTGCAGAATGTTCTGGTTTTCTGTCATATTTTTATACTGTTGATTTATGCTTCTTATTGTTCAGAAAATTCATGTTGTTGCAGTGCCTGTTGCTCTGTGTTTAAGTAGCAATGCTTTAATAACCATCAGGTAAGCTTGTCTGAGATTGTAAGATACACGTAAGTGTTAATAAGCATACTGTTAAAGAATTAACATGGAAAGCCTTTTTGTTGTTGCCATGCAGAAAATATTTATGTAACTAGATAACGTATAAGCCTTAGGTATTGAAATGCATATGACAGTATTTGTAATAAAGGACCGGATTTCAGTATTTTCAAAAGCTCATTACATTTGTTGGAGACTTGCAGTCATCTTTGCAGGCTTTACCCATAAGCTAAACAGAGTGACAATCTATCATGTGTGATCCATAACTTGTGCAGTAATCCTTTAAGCAATTTATCTTGAGCTTGTTTCTTGTTTGCTGTTCAATTTTTACTTTGATCATGTTTTCCCCGTGAAACAAGTAAATAGTTGTCGTCAGGCAGCAGGTCTTTTTGGATAAGAAACATTTTTACAAGTGGGGGTATCACAGAGATTGCTACTTTCAGCTGGTTACTTGGTACTTTTATAAAGATGAATATAAATTATAATTAGAACTGCAGTTCAAGGAGAAGTGGTTTGAGTTGAGTGCTGCTTGTTTTTTATACTTGATTTTGACTGGCATCCCAGTAATGTATTTAAAAAGTAATTTATTTTTTCATGCCTCATAACCTTTTTGCTTCCATCTAGATATTAAATAAGCTGTCATGTAGCCAATGCACTGAAATATTTTTTTTTCTTCTCTACTTCATTTTGTCTTGATTGGACTGTCATAATGATGGTTTGGCACCCAGGGCAGCGTATTTAATTAAAGTTCCAGTTTTTGTGGTTTTGAGCATAGCTCCACCCCGTTCTATCTGACCACACCCCATTCACATTGGCACCACCCATTCAGCTGTCTCCTGCAGCCCCACTTTGATTTGTAGTCAACAGCTGTCACTGTTGCTATTGCTTTCTGGGGAACATTGGCAAGTAAACCTGTATGCCTGACATTAATTAAAAAGTGTGGATACAGATATATAACTATTAGGTGTACAAACAACATGCTATATGGAAAAGTTTTAGACTGTTGCTGTAAAGATTTCACTGGCCTCTAATGGACAGGGATGTCTATTCCAAAATTTTCCATACCTGCAAATCAATGCCTAAAAACAGGGTTTGCAGAAACACACTACCGACTCTGGTGACAAAATGGCATTAAAGTTTAAGTTCCCTGATGTGGATATGAGATCCTACTCCAGGCCATCCATCTCTATGGACAATGGGTCTTTGGACTGCATGCTGCTGACCAGGACAACTGGGATCATACCTGGAATGATGCAGTAGCAGATGTTAATGCAGTTGGTGGCCATGATCATAGATATTACATGTGTCACAGTATTAAGAGATGAATACCTGACATGGGAACTTTGGACAACAAGTGGGAGGCCATCAAGTGAACTACCTCTCATTGTTTCAGACAAGTTCCTGGACTCCATCAGAGGTAGTAGCATATCTACATGGTCCCACAATGTAGTGCTGGATTTAAGGTCAGAGCTGGAGTGGCCAACAAGACAATTTACTGGAGACACCCCAGATATATAGACTTCTTTCTGTGTAAGACTGCCAGTAGGTCATCTGCACCCCTTAGTCACTGTGCAAATTATTAGAGCTCCCTGATTTACAGTATACAAGAACATCATATTTCCTCACTACAGCCATCTGCTTAAGGTGTGCAATTAAAATATTTATTTTTTAAGTGCAGATATCTATACATCTCAGTTTCATTTATACTTCTGCTGCCTTGTCATACTTACACAAGATATTGTGCATTGGAAAATTCACAGGCAATTCTTTGCAAGGCACCAGCACTATGGGATTTTGCCCCTGCCTGATGTTGGATGACCTGCAATTTCTGAAAATAGCAGAGATGAGTTGCTACAGTCTATGAGTGCAAAGTGTGCACTGGACACAGTAAATACGATAACTGCATTCCATGCACAGACAATGGACACAGCTTCTATGACTGTGAAAACCCAAGACACATACACCACACATGTAGAACAGGTTAATGGGGGGCACTATAAGCCAGGAAAGTGTGGTACTCCCTAATAAAGTCATATAAGAATTGACCCCTGCTACTCATGGTCAGAGAGGTACACATGGGGGTGGGGAATGGTACCCACTGAAGACACGGTTACCACCCTTACCCTAATGTTGGTGAGTTAGTGGCTACAAATCAGTGTATTTGCAGAGCACAGTCTAGCACAAGCACAGCTATGGCAGAGTCAGTGAAGGTGACACATGATGTGCATGATGACCTATGGGGCTACATGTTTCATAATTGTAATTGTTTGGCAAGATGCAGTTACACACTGGAACATGCCATGACCTCTCAGCCTTGCCTTGCAGGGGTGAGGGGTGATCCACAAAGTTGGTCCACTGCTATCTCCAAAGATAGTAGCCATTGGGGCTATCAGTGATCTAGATCCTGTTCCTGTTAATGTTCTCATGACTATATCTGTTGTGGAAGTGTCTATACCCAGGAGAGGACATCCATGTGGTCATAGCAATCACCACAGTGGCAAGTCTTGTAGCAGATGTTCCTTACAGTCAAACAGCACATCAACATCTAGCCAAGATCATGATACATCAGAGCACTTCCTGGTAGAGCCAGTTTTCATTGGCAGGGCAATGGCCAGGATGCTGAATTCTCTGCCACTCACACCCTGGACCTGTTCATTACATTGAGCCACAGTGCTAAAACTACTGCTGAGCATATCTCCCAGCAGACCTGGACTCACACCACAGCCCCAAGTACACTGCAAACACAATTTTCCACTTACACTAGCCCTTTATGAAGATGATTAAGGCCTACCCAAAATGCTGACAGTCAATAAAAACAACAACACATTTTACATAAGTAATCCTGAATATTCACATACTTTCCATTGAAGGACATCCACTCCTGTGCTCCCTGTGAACATATATTATCATGCTTTTATTTCCTTTTATTACTGTTTTCCTGAAATTTAATGATTCAAATTAATTTTCCTTCATCTCTAAAAATGACACATCACAAATATTTGCCTAGATATGTTACTGTTTTTTTTTTTAGCTTGCATACAAAAGTATAATGCCTTAGTAATCTTTTCAGCAAGGATCAGAAAATCTATAGAACTTCAGTTATACAAATGAGTTTCATAGAACTGACTGAAAATTATGTTCATTAAGACTGGATAACTTTTTCTATACCTTTTTTATTAATTTTGACATTACTTCTGGTAGGCATGATGCAGTTTGCATCAGTTTCTTTTTTATGTAAATTAGTGATGACAAGAAAAGGGAGTTTGACTTCTGCAAGAATTTCAAATGAGCTACCATAGACCTATATAAACAGATCATGTCAAACCTGCACATGTCATTGGGTAATTTGTCATTTGGCAAACAATTCTATACTAGTCAAATACAGATCAGAGCAACTATTACCATAGGTTGGTACTAGGCTATCGGCCCTAGGGCCTATACAAGCCTAACCATAACAATTCCCTGGCTATTTCTTCCCACAATATTTACTTCACTGGACCCCTGTCTAGCAGGGCGACTGACATGATCCCTGGGGTGAATTTCCTATCTTCCATCCAATCGTCAAGGTTCCTTTTGAAGAGGGCCAAAGAGATGCTCTGCTTGACATGTATGGGCAGTCTATTCCCGAGTCTGGGGAGTCTCTGGGTCAGGAACCTATGCCTTTAGCATGTTTTGTTCATTTTGATGACAAGGTTTAGATCCCTGGAGCATGTGGCTCTGAGGGATTGGGATTTAAGTGTAGCATGTCCAACAGCTCTGGGTTTGACATGGCCTTGTATGTTAAGCAGAGATTGTCTCTGAGTAGACAATATGTGGCAGAGTATAGCTGAAGTTTTTTTAGGCAGTCAGCATTGGGTATCTACTTTAGGCCTGTGATTCTTTTAGTGAGGTATTTCTGCGACCTTTCCAGTTGTTGCAGATGTCAAATTATTTATTCCACATAGAAAGCTCTTGCAGTCAAGATTTTATACTTTATGTATATTAATTATGTTTAAAAAAAAAAAAATATATATATATATATATATATATATATATATATATATATATATATATATATATATATATATATATATATATATATATATATAGTACATCATTGTGTCTCCTGTAATACTGCTCAGTAGCCCCAGTACTTAACTGGCACCCAACTCTTCCAAATATTTGGTTAAACAAAGCAGCCACAGGCCTGTACATACATGTCCTAATCTCCATATTCCCCATTATCCATTCTGTTTTGTGTTGCATCTGGCATCTGATGCTGTCCTGCAGATCTCAAGTGGCTTGTTTTTGCACTGGTGGTATGGTGGTTGTAATCCATTTATAATTGGAGCACAAAAAGGACTTCCCTCCCTCGCCATACTGACACTACATGGCTAACAAGATGGATCCCAAGAAAAACACTGTAGTGTATGGATTCCAGGTCCCTAAATACATTTGTGCACTATCATTAAATCTAGAAGGATAGCAGCCCTTCCATTCTCAGTGAAAAACCCACAGTCAGAAAATAAGATTTATACCAGACTGGTTCAGCTAGTCCACAAGTAGATACATTTCCAATGTCACACATAATTTTAATCTGTTTTACCCAAAGCATACTATAGACATACAAGTTACTGATGTCACTAATGGCACTTCAGTGATTTTAATTAGTCCTTAGTTCAGTTTTTAAGTCAGCCATCATCATTTTAGGTGAGTATGTGTACTTGTCTGATTTTGTAATATGAGAGAGTACAATGTCACTCTCGTGCACTGCAGGTTTCTCCCAGTGTGACATATCATCTGTCAGTGCAAGCACCAGTGTACGTCAGAGTGGGATAAACCCTGTTAATGGTAGCTGAGACATAATGCAATAAAAAGGCTTCATTTTACATGGTTCCCATTGGAAGCATTAGAACAACATTGCCTTTACTCTTTTAACAGTAACATCTGTGCTATAACTTGAGTTTTTTCATGAAGCAGCTTCATATGAATACGCATGAGAATAAAAGAAACAAATATGCAAGCGGGAAGAGCGTAGGCTCACATACATTTAATCACTGCCACTGCAGCCAGGTAAAAGGCATTTATACGGAATAATATGTCTCATGATGAGAGTATTGTGATCCAAGAACTGAAGTGACAGAGCACTGGGTTTTGTCTGCAGAAAAATTGTAAGCCTGTGCTTGGAATTGAGGATACTTAAAGCAAAAAACGTATAGGATTTGGATTAGAATGACCAAAGGACTTTATCAGGTGTATACTATTATAAAATATTTATGTCTTATATACACATATATACTTTTATTTGTATGGAAAACATTTATCTATTCACACATGCTCGCGTACACACACAGACACACACACACACACACACACACACACACACACACACACACACACACACACACACACACACACACACACACACACACACACACACACACACACACACACACACACACACACACACACACACACACACAATCCAGTGCTAATTTATTTGAAAAAGAACCGTACAAGAACTGACCACATGTGTCTCATTCAGCTCTTCAGATGACTTATGTCTTTTTAGCGGCATGGCTACTGAAGGTATTGGGCAGCGGTAGATGGGAGTGAGTAGTAGATAGTAACTCTGTCTACAATGGTGACACCCTTAAGAGTGCAGGTAAAACCCGCAGCAATGAGTACTGTATGTCTACACTGCACTTTGGTAAGGCACTTAGCTGGGAGGTTGGGGATATCAACTGCCAAGGGAACAGGAATAGGCAGTGTATGGAATAACCCATTTTCTGCCATGTGACTAATGCTTCTACTGGGAAAGGAATAGGCCTGATAGGTGTTGTCCAAATGGAAAAAATAATGATCAATTGAGGTCAGGAGTGGTGGAAGGAGAGTCATTGAGATGATCCTGTAGACAAAAAAAATAAATAAGAAAAAAGGAAACCATATCATCCTACTTGACATCAGTACTACCTTTTACGGATGAGCAAAATACCAGCTGATTAGATTTCTAAATCTAAATAACCTCACACATATGGTTATTAGTACTGCTGGGTGTAGCTAAAGAACACAACATGGCACTCTTAACAGATTTAGTGAACACTGCATATTGGAATTCCTAAAAACTCGATAGTACAAAGAAGTGATCTCCTCAGTGAGTCTTACAGCAACCCTACCTTCCGGAGGAATAACAAGCTTATCTAATTTTAAAAAAATCTTATTTATTCTGATACCACTTGACCTAAAAGAACTATCCTGATCAACAAATAAACAAGAAATAAATAAAATATTTAAATAGCCATTAAGCCCTGGCAGATAGGCAGCATCTAGTTAAATTTGTCATAGTAGCTCCTCCTGCTCCAAATTACAATCGATATCTCCGCCTCTAACATCTGCACTAATGCTGCCAATTACAAAGAAGATACATTTCTTAAAACTGCAGCAAGAAAAGGAACGTCTGCAAAGCACATTCAGACTTTGATTTCTTTTAATAGCATAAATGGGCTCTTGTATATTTTGAGAGTTTTCAGCTAGTCTTTCCTATCCATGTAGTAATATACATTATGACTTTCTCAAAATTACAATTAAAGTGAAATTTATGGCTGCACTTTATTTTCTTGCTAATGACAATAACCTTAAGACACTTGTTTATTAGCCTCCTAGATCACAGAATGTATCAGGATATTTCAACTATTTTCATTAGATGTAAAAACGTTAAGTTTCTAGTAAACCTTTTAAATTTATATTTATGTCATCTGTAAATAAAAATGAAGCCTGCCCCAAACCTTATATAAGTCAGGGTTTCCTTTGTTTATTTTACAGCTATGTATCTCATCCTGCCTTTTTACATGTAGCATCCATGCTATAAGCTATAGGGCAGGTATTATTATAACTTTTCACCTGTTTTCTTTGTTGCTTGATAGCTGTCAACTGCACACTTGATCAACCATGTGTAGTACACACACACACACACACACACACACACACACACACACACACACACACACACACACACACACACACACAAAAAGAAGCAATGACCCGAAGGCAGTGATGGTGAACTTATGACACGCGTGTCAAGGGTGACACAACACAGTGTTTTGGGTGACACACCAGAGTTCAACACCCAAGTTACCAAAGAAACTGAATGAAGAAAAATCTCCAGAAATATGTGACCCTGCACTTATTTATTAAAACTCAGCAGCAAAAAAGTCATTAATTGATGTTAATCAAATCAAATGCAATGTGTCCCATATTTTCTCAGTTGAATTCAAAATTATTATTAAAAGTAGGGTACTTTTTTGGTGCACTATTTTAAACCCAATTATCAGTATGCATATTATTTTCTCTATTGTAAGTCACTGATTTTTCTTTTACTTTTATAATATCTAGCAGCACACGATTGGACTGTATTTTTTTAAATAAATGAATATGTAAAGAATTGTTTCTCTTTTATTTGGGGGGGGGGGTGACACACCAGCAAAGTCAAGATAGGCATTTTCCGAATTTTTGACACTGATTCCAAAAGGTTCGCCATCACTGCCCTAAGGACTGCAAAAGAAAAAAAAACAGATTTTGAAAACTACAAACATTCCTAAACCTTTTGCTACATGCTGTGAATAAGATATATGCATATAATGTATGTAATACTTCTCAATGTAACCATGCTTTCAGACAGCAATTTTCTATAATGTTGCAAATATAACCATATTCTTGGTCAAGAACTTTCCTTAATACTGTTTATAATATAGCTTGGTATCCCCTTAGCAGTTCTTAAGATGAAACCACCTGAGATTTTAGAAGCATGCTTCAATATAAACAGAATACATTTTGCTGCTAATCTTAGACTTGTCCGTTTCTTTTATCGGTGCTATATAACAGTTTCAAAACCCCTTTCCTGAAAGACTATATCTCAGCTATTATTGGCCTAGTCAGCCCAAAAAAAGCCTGAGGAACAGCAAGACATGAAAAAGATGACAAGGGTTTGGATGTAATAACTTTTGAGATATTCACACAACTGGCACCAAAGTAATTATTAACAAAGGACGGTCTTAAACTAATGAAAACTATAATCTAAGCATGATGAGATGATAAGTTGATAAGAACAATGCTATCAAAAAACATTTTTATGAATTTGATTTGCCTGCAGATCATACTGAAGGACAGGGCACCTAGCCAGCTGCCACTTTTTAATATTTACGGGTCAGTGATTTTGCTGCTACAGTTTAATCTTTCCTGGTTTTATGATTTAAGGTTTCAAGGTAGGCTTAAGTATTAAGTCAATGATACAGCTATTGTGTTCTGTATGGGGGTATGTTCCAGTACATATAGCTGCATTTTTAATTGTGTTTTGCATGTTTAATTTAATGTGTTTATCAATAATTTTTTTAATGTCATTTTTAATTTATGTTGCCTTCTTACAGCTTGTTTTGCTGATAAGTCTTTCAGTAAATTGACTTATATTTGATTGCATTCTGACAATAGGTAGGTAGAGCACACAGAAAAACTGGACTAATGCTTTACAATGCCAGATGTATACGGAAGGAAAAGAGGAGAGGGGCTGATTTGAGGGCAAGAAAAAGGTTAACATAGCAGGAAGATGGTAGGATCTGGTTATCCTGGGACATCACATGCTTAGAGATCAAAGGATGGATAAAACTGCTAGAGTAGCTGTCCATGTCAAAAAAGGTCAAAGTGCCATAAAAATGGTACAAGGTCTAGTAAGACAGAATTACACCAATTAGCACTTCAGAAGGCAAGTAACATGGCCATCACTCTGGAGGGGAGGAAAGAGAACATTGGCCGTTAAATACAGGCTATCAGCTACAAATGTCTGATGAGGTGAAAGATGACAAATTCAGAAGAATGGCAGTGGACTACTGCATAAGGAAAACAAAGTCATGCCCAAGGAAGATCTCAGCTTTTTTTCATAGCAAATTGCAGTATTCCATCACAGAAATATGCAAAGGGTAATACATTCTTTGACTCACAGGGCCAATATTATTTAAGTCAGCATTTAGAAGAAAGAGCTAGGGCTCCTGCATTTTGTACTGTCTAAATTAGAAGTGATATGTGGAAGTAAGAGGATCCTTAACCAGTATTGAATGTTTTTCAGTGTTTTTCACTGTAGGAGAAACAGAAGAGGAAAAACAAGGTAAGAAAAGACAATTGATAGTTATCTGGAAACTGAGAGATCTAAACTAGAGGTGAGACAGCATTCGGTGCCCATAGTGGGTCTATATTAGAAGCTTGAAAGCTGAAAAGAGTGAACGCTCTTTGATCGAGCTGTAAATATCGAATGTATTAAATAGCAAAAACACGAACAGAGATTTTCTTCCCCAGGGAAAAAAAAACGCTGCCCTGAAAAAAAAATGCAAACACAACATAAAGTGGGGGGCTTCACCCCACACACCACCCGATGTGGGAGGCTGTGCCCCCCACACCCCACCTACTTAAATATACCAACTCTGAAATCACACCACAGTGGAGGAAATGGCAAACTGTAGAAAACAGCCCAGTGATTTTTTTCCCTAGGAAAAAAATCGCTATTCCGTGTCTTTGCTATTTAGTGTGTTCAATGTTTATAGCTCAATCAAAGAGTGTTCGCTTATTTAACAGTTCGAGCGTCTAATATAAACCCTCCCACAGCAATCTATTTGGTTCACTCCTGTTGCCAATGAGCGATTGCTAGCAAATTGAATAGGCTTGTCAAACTAGAACTGTCTTGTGTTAGAATAAACTCCTCTAGTTCTTTCACCAAACCAAGCACATTCAAACCAATTTTGATGCCTATGGAGGCTGTTTTTGATCAAACACATAAATGTGAAGTCAGATCCTTAATATCTAAATGTCCAAACTGAACATGATATAATTTGCCCGAAGAAGAAATAAAAGCTCTAAAACAACTATGGAACAATAATGAATGAAGATGTATGAATGGCTGTAAAAGGAGGTGGAAAAGTGTTTATGGAAGTAGATACGTATAGGCAAAAAATGGAACCGTTACCGAATCACTTAAATTGCTGAAAAGAGGTAACCTTGAGAAAAATATAGCAGGAGATCCTGTAAATAAGGTGACCAAGACTGTTTAAGGAATGGTATACCAGAATAAGATTTTTGTAAGTAATGCTAAGTTTAATTGGGAGTCAGTGGAAATTTTGAAGAATAGGTATAATCTGTTGTTGTCCTGGAGTATCAGTAAGTAAATGAGAAGCAGATTTTTGTACAAGTTGAAGATGTGCAATATCAGAGTCAGGGAAGCCAACAAGTGAATCGCTACATTTGTCCAGGCAAGAAGATATAAGGGCATGGACTACTGTAGGGAGGTCAGTGGGAGAAATAAGGTGCTTGAACTGGGTGATGTTCCAGAGATGAAAACAAGATGATTTGATAGCTGAAATATGGTTCTTAACCATCAGCCTGTCATCAGGAATCATGTCAAGATCATGTACATTAGACTTTTTAAGAATGCCATGATAAATAGGATGTAAACCAATTCAGAACAGTCCAGAGAGGCAACAGAAATTATGTAAACGATTTAAGAGTATGGTCCACTAAGTCAAATGCAGACAGAAAGCAAGAAGAACCAACACAGAAAATAACACTGATCTCGTGTAACAAGGAAATATTTATGTAGAGCTATCTCACTGTACCTATCCCTAAATACAAACTGGGATAGATTAACAATGGTCTGAATGTATAAAAATTACTCCAAATGAAGTATTTTCTCAAGTATCTTACCTAACAATGGGAGATTAGAAATAAGACTAATTATTGATGTTATCAAAGTAAAGCCCAGCATTTTTGAGGACTGGGATCACTAAAGCCTCTTTCAAGAAAGAGAGAAACACCCTAAGATAGGTGCTAATGATCTTGAAAAAAGGTGGAACGGTGGCCTCAAGGGATGCCACCACAAACAAAGATGTTCTAAGGTCCAAAGCACAGGTAGTATTACTTGTACTTTCTTGTCGGCATTTGTGCTCAGAGACCACAGGTCAGAAATCTGAGGAATGGCAAAATCCTTCTACACAGAGTGTAAAAAGTTCTCCCTGTGTCAAAAAGTAGAATAAGAGAAATGGTGAGCAGATAAAGAAGATCTAAGAAGAAAAATGTTGGCAGAAATGTAGCATGCTACCAGTTTGTATTCATTAGAAGAAAAGGGTGGTCTAGTATCTAAGCAACGGGTTAGAGTCGACCATTTTAAATAAAGTCGCTGGCTTGTTAGCTGCCTGGGAAACTTGTTGAGGCAGAAAGGCAGATTTAGAAATACAGACTTCAGAGTTATATATATAGAGAAGTGATTATTAAGGGAAAGTATCTACTACAACTCCAGTTTGACACCTACACTCAAGTCTGTGACTAATCATTCTTAAGGATTGTTGGAAAGAATTAAGCCATGGCTAGCCTGGAGTTAAGTTAACTAGATGTAGCTGAGTGGGGGAAACTAGGTCAAGACTGTTTGTCAATAAAGTATCATATGTATGAACAAGTTGATAAGGATAATTGGATACATTTAATAAGAATGAAGTTATAGTAGAGAGAAATGCTTCAGGAACAATATAAGAGGTCTTGCTACATAAAACAAGATATACCTCAGGAGAAAACGCTGTTGGGGTGTTAATAGTAACTGCTATGGTATTCTGGTCAGACCAAGTAATAGGATGGATTTCCAGATTAGAAATAGATACATTTAACAGGAAAACAAGGTATGTCCATGAAAATGCGTAGGGAAATCTGTGTTGTATGAATCCAAACCCATTCATAACTGATAAAAAATTCATTAACAAAGACTACTGAAGTGTCATCTACTCTGATGTTAAAATTACCAACAGTTTTCCAACACGGGTGAGTTAACACATGCAACAAAAAAAAAAAAATCTACCAATTTCTGTAGAAAAGGTCTATGATTAATAGGTGTGAGATAGAAGATAAGACCCCAGATGATGGAGCAAGACCTAAGGCATATACAAAGGATTTAGTACATCCAGTCTTAGTATGACTAAATTTTAAAATGTCATGGTGAAAAAATACCAGCCCCACCCCGAGGATGAACAGATCTAGCATAAAGAAAAATCTTATAACCTGGGGGGATTGAGGGATAAAGAAAAGGGTCTAAATTCACATCTACTCATGTCTCTGTAATGTAATCAAATAAGGTCAGAAATAATACAAGTTTTCTTGACAACAGAACATGCATTCAAATAAGTAGCCTGAGTTAATGAACAAAAATGATTATAGTTGTAACTAGGAACTACGGTTAAACAATGCGATCTGATAAAAGTTTTTTTGTATAAAAAATTGCATCTATGAATATGTACAGAAATGGAACTGGTAGTAGACTTAGTGAAATGATGGCAACCGCCAACCCTGTCTCTTTTTCTTATCCCTAGTTTGGAAAAGAGCGACTCAGTAGTGGTAGGGAGCTTAGGGATACAAAAAGCACGAAGAGCAAACACTTGTCTGGAGAACAGAAAACATTCATTGCAAGAATAATTATAATAATGAAAACAAAACAAGTTGCAAAATAAAATTGGTAAACTTTCCCAAAGTTTTCCAGTCAAAATGTAAATTAAAAAATAGGTAGATGAACTAATTGAATCAACACAGCTTCTAAACAGATCTAACGTAGTATCAAAAATGTAATAATGTTGTTATAAACCAGAAAGCACAGCTTGATTATAATGGTGTAATAATTAAACACCAAAATGTCACTGTAAAGTCACTATAAAAAGATAATAAGCTATGTAGTAAAACAGTAACTTGATGAATCAAGCAGCACTCAATATGTAAGTAAAAATTTGAAAAAAAGAGAACAGAACACCTTAAAAGACAAACAGCATAATGGCTATAAAAGATCCACAAAAAAACAGTTGCAAAAGACATAATCCACATGACTACTCAAACCAGAAATTCAGCCATAGGACTATATAATCCAATATGTCCAACATAACAAATCAAAACCTAGAAAATCTAAAGGTGTTTCTGTTCAATGCTAGGAGTCTAAACAAATAACCTCACTCCCTATAAGCTCTCCTCACCATACAGAATGATGATATCTGTCCAGTGACTCAGACATGGTTTAGAGCCATGGAGAGCACACTGGCACGGCAAGGCTAAAGGTGGAGGTGTCTCAATTTACATCAAAAATAAGTACACCTCAAGACTGGTGAAACAGGACAATGCACTTTAGCTTCTCCATATTCAAATCACTATTGGCAGTATCCCAAACCACTTCCTTTCAAGCTATAGGTCCCTCTCTATGACCTAGGAAATCCATAACATGTATTTAAACTCTTTTGGAAACACACCATCCAACCCGATACCATATTCATGGGAAAATTTCTCCACTATTAACTGGTAATCATATATGATACCAAACATACAGGCACAGAGATTCCTGGATTTTGTAAACACAAACTCCCTTGAACAGATTGTCAATAAACCAACTAGAGGTGCAAACGTACTGGATCTAGTCCTCACTAATATGGAAGAGTGCTGTACACCTCCTAGTATAATGACTTCTCTGATATGATCAGACCATAAAATGATCTCTTTTGAAGTAAAAATAAAAACCTGGAACTCCAGCTAACTCTGAAATATTCAGGAACTCCTCTAAAGCTAACTTCCTACTATTAAGGCAATATTTCAAGCCCCAATAAACACCGAGAACACTGCTGCCTACACAGAACTGTTTATAGAAACCCTATACAAGCATGATAATAGCTGCATAGAAGCAGCTGTACCCACTTGGAAGAAGTACAAAACTGACTCAAAAAACAAGCCACCCTGGTGGAATCACAACAGCCACCCTGGTGGAATCACAACATCAGTAGGCTGTATAACAGAAGGAAGAAAATCATGGCAAAAATTAGGAGGTGCAGTACCCAGCAAAATAAAAGCACCCTCATCAAACTAAACAAGCAACTCGGATAACAAAGTCTACTAAAGCCAAATTTGAGGAAAATTTGGCCTCTCAGGCCAAGGACAACCACAAGATTCTTTAGCTATGTCCGCAACTTCAAAGACAATATACAATTTTGTGCAGTGCCCATTGTTAATGCAGCCACCTGTATTGAGACAAAAGATTTAGCAAACCTGCTGGATGAAAACTTAATCTCCAGCATTATCCCTTTCTCCCCCTCCACCTTTCCTCAGGAAATACCACCAAATATAACTCCCCCTGCTATCACTAGTTAACAGGACCTTAATGCTCTGTCTGAGACCAAGAACACTGCATCAACGAGCCTTCTAAATAACATGAAACATAACATATGAGACCCTCTGGAATTGCTATTTAACTGTATCCTCTAAACAGGCTCCGTGCCTCACAAACTGAGAACAGTAACAGTCATCCCTCTGCAGAATGTTGGGACATCTACAGAGCCCGGAAACTACAGACCCATAAGTCTTACTAGTTTTGTATGCAAAGCCATGGAATTAATTTTCATGGAGATTATCAATAATAACACTGGAAATCTCCAGGCACTAGACCCACCCCAATTTGGTGTTGTCAAGGACAAGTCATACCTACTCAACCCTGTGGACTTCTTTGAGAAGATCACCAAAGCTATGGATGAAGACAAAATGGTTCACACTGCCTACCTTCACCTGACCAAGGCATTTGACACAATACCCCACTCAGGCATTGTTGACAAACGTAAGTGTTAGGAATAAATCCTTATGTTATTTAATGGATGGCTCACAGAGAGGACCCAGGAAGTTAGAACTGAGGAGTCTACCTCTACAAAGAGGCCAGTCACAAGCAGACTCCCTCAGGGATGAGTTCTGGGACCACTCCTTTTTGACATTTACTTCTCTGAAGTCAAGGCCAATGTCAATAGCCTCTGGCTGACTAAATCTGCAGATGACTGCGAATTAGGAACAGTCATAGAATCTCCCACTGGCAAGCTATCAGTCTATTATATCCAATGAATCATGTGATTTAATTAATGGTGTTATACAAGACATGTTTTTATTCTGAGGAAGTTCACTGTGTGGATGAAAGCAATTCCTGAATATTTTAAAGTGTTTATTAAAGTTACTTCACTGGCTTTATGCTTTTTTTTTATTATAACATCTAAATCATCACCCATTACTGGCTAAGTCTTAATGACTTGAAAAAGGGGGCGCTATGTGACAAATGAGTGCAACACTGCACTAGTGGGTAAGCTGACTGGAAGTGAATACAGTAACCACATGCTCTGGGAAATTGTTTGGTATCAGGGATCACATCCTCCAGTAAGACAATTAGGGTGCTGCTTTGTGACTGTTGAAGGCATGCACTGTGAAGGCTGGTCTTGTTGGGGCTGGATACAAGTCGGTGTCCATGCTCTTTTTTGCTTGGTGGTCTAATTTCATCTGACACTGCAAAGACATACCTTTAGTAAACTGGTGATACTGAAAACACTACAAAAGTGTGTGTGGGGTATATTTACTATAGGCTTATGGTCTCCCCAAAATATGCCCCTACTGTTAGTGAAGTGATTATGACCAAATGCGGTATGCTACTTCTCTGATTGGGGTTCTCAACTTCTGCTCACACCTAGTTTCCACAAGTGCCTCCTCCTGAACCTTTCTCTATATGCTGTTTAGGCAGATTTAGGTCTGATTTTTTTTTACATTGTTGTTATAGTTTGGCTATGTCTGTATGCCTCCTTAGTCTTTCATCCCCTGAACTCACATCTAGTCATGCGTCGACTGTAAAGAGACATCAGTGTTCCTTTCTACCTCCTCTCATTTTGTTAGCCAACATCTCATTATTTACCTACTTCTCCTTCTCCTTACTTTAATCTACCAAGCATCCAATCACATCTTTAACATGTCTACCAAGCATCCAATCACATCTTTAACATGTCTACCAAGCATCCAATCACATCTTTAACATGTCTACCAAGCATCCAATTACACCTTTAACATGCATTGCCACCCCCCCACACACATACACTGCCACTAACTTTTTTGAATATTATGAACACTGGTGCCTCTATGTGCCAGTTGTCTTCAACATTACTTGAGTTATTAGTATGCATAGTTCATTTACACTTCCTTGATTAAACAAGGCGTGTGGCTCCCTCATTTCATTTCCAGACTCCACTGATCAGCATTAACTGACATTTCTTCCTAATTTTCCACTCACCACTAATGCTTCTCATAGTTTTGGAATCTGTCTGTGCTTCTTCCCTATAGTCCTCCATTTGACAAAATATGGCTGCTATCCTGCAATTTAAGTTTAAAAGGACCTCACTATAAATGGATTCCTTCATCCAACTAATTGGGCTGACTTCCTTATCTCTCCTTCCACTGATGACAAAAATTCGGAGACTTAGAGATAGAGTCTACGAACATACTTACAATATTAAAAAATCTATAATGGATAACGCTTTGGCTAAGCATGTGTATGAATATTCTACACACACCTTTAAGTTTTGGGTTTTGGACCAACTAAGATCTAGTATTAGGGGCGGTCCCCTTGAATTACATTTGGAAAGGTTACATTTGGAAAGGGTAGAGCTAATATGGCAGATAAGACTACATTCTTATAATTGGCCTGGCTTGAATGATTTATGTTCTATTGTGGCACTTTTAAAGCTTAGGAGTCTTAATAGGTAGGATTTTATTTGAATTTATGTATTTTTAAGTTTTAGTCACTGTGGGTTAATTATTCTGTGATATTTTTATATATATTTTTATATATATATATATATATATATATATATATATATATATATATATATATATATATATATATATATATATATATATATATATATATATATATATATATATATATATATATATATATATATTATTTATACATTATTTAATTTTATGATATAATGAAGTATAATTTATTTATATAAAATGTATTTATATATATATATATATATATATATATATATACATATATTTTTTGATATAAGTATACATTTTTTATTTGTCAATAATTATCATAGTGAGCAAATACGGATATGGTGTTGTACCTTTAAGATGTCTGTGAGATATTTAGTATCAGCTGATTATGTTAAGGTATTTAAATGGATTAATTTTAGTGTTCTGTTTTTTCTGAAGAAGTTTGTACACAGTACGTATGAAAATCACATTAAGGTTGTTACTAGAACATTGTCTAAGCCTCTCGCCAATAACTTACACAGCAGCAGTGCAGCCTTCTTCCTGGATCCCTGTAGTCAGTACACATACCTGTAAGAATCTCAATGGTGTAGACTCCAACCCCTTAAGTCCACCTGAGACTGCAACCTCCCATGGTAATTTTTTTAATAATACATGACTATATTGTCAGGAGTATGGACACCTCTGCCTTTCCTGAGTCAAGGTCTTGAATGCAATAAAGGATCTTAGACCCATACATTCTGAAAAATATGATTATAACCTAGTACTAGACCATGAGGGGGTGAAAGAACTTAGCCACCCTACCCAGACGGACATACAGAAGGATATGAGTGACCTTCGTATGCATGTTTCCAAGACATAAAAGACACTGGTCTTGAGTGATACTTTGCCATCACACAGAATGATGCTGAGATTCAAAGGCAGGATAGGTAGTTTTAATAATAGGCTATGTAGCTGATTTCATTCTAAGGGGATCCAGTATATGTCAGCTTGGAATGAGGTGCCTGACTGGCCTTCATTTCTTGTTTCATGATGGTCAGCACTTTTCTAACCATGTTGTCACATTCTGGCTAAAGCCTTTGCTGCCTCCCTTGTGCTTTTTTTTTTTTAGTCAGAGCCCATCCTTTGGACATTCTGTCTTAGTGAATTCTAATAAAAAAAAAAAAACATTAAGATGGTTCTACTCAATGCGAGATGTAACACAAACAGTACCTGAACCTGAGGCCCTCCATTAACATGAATGTGTCCATATATGTGGTGTTACATTACAAAGACATAGTTTCAAAGCAATGAAATGACTCATTCTAGCCTCATGTTTAATGCCTATTATGTATACAATTGTGGAGGCATACCAGTGTTTGTCATACATACTGTCTCCTCACAACTGACTCCTTGGAACCTTAAACTGCAACTGTAAGATATCCAAAGCACCATGCCAGTGCAGACCATAAATGATGAATCAGTAGTAGCAGGGCAGGGAGGATAGACATGGGAAGACAATAAAGGAGCATACCACAGTCAAGGCAGCAATGGACACAGTAGAGTGCAGCACTGGCAATCTGGTAGCATCTGGTCCACAACCACAGGCCATGACATAGACAATAAAGAATACAATGATGCATGCTGTATCACTCAGGCAATACACAGCAGTCTGTAGACTGATCACAATGTGCATTACACATCAAAAAACAACAAAGGATAGAGGGATTGCTGGCACAGTTTGAATGACTTGAAAAGAAGGGGGACACTGAGAAATGAGTGCAACACTGCAATATTGGGTAAGCTCTCTGGAGGTGAATACAGTAGACACATACTATGGAAAATTGTTTTGTATCAGGGATCACATCCTCCACTGAGAGGGTTAGAATGCCACTTTGGGACAGTAGTTGACATGCACTGTGAAGGCTCGGCTTGATGGGGCTGAATCCATACCATGGCCGGGATGAGTTTGAATTACTGGGACGTATAACATCAAACTGAACAGATCCTAGGAATAGCCCAAACAACACCTCTGAGTTTTGTCAGCCAGAATGCAACAGCAATGGTGTGTTTGGAGGGTGCATTGTCCTCTGATGTGAAACAGCCCATTCTTGTTCACCTTATATCTGGGACCTTCCATGCTCATTGTTTCAACTGCCAGTGGAAACAAGCTGGAGGGCAGTGATACCATTTCACATTAAAGCACAGTGGAGACAATGTTTTTCACCAGTGACTGCAGTACCAGCCGTATCTCATTGTACTGATACTCTAGATCACTCTGCTGGTGCCACATATCCTTTTTCATGCCAAACTTCATATTCTCCAGCTAAACAATACTGTGTTTAAAAGATGTCTGCATCTAGATCACTGAACTGCACATTAGCTGGTTGATTCTATGTGCTACATTGTTGTATGTAGAGACAGAATAGTACACATGGTAGTGGTGGACTCCCCTACATCTCTCACATCAGAGAAAGCACACATATCAGAGGATGCATCTTGAGTTATAAGAGAAGGACTCTGTAATGGACTGTCACCAATAGGTGGTATGTCAGCATCTGTTAGGGTCATGTGTTTAGCAGTGACATCCACAGGCATATCAGGACCAATGGATGTGGTTGTTCCCTACCCTAGATTATTACAGATAGTGCTAGTCTGTTATCAGACCATGCCACTGGCATGTCACCATCACTATCTACAACAGCCATCTGTTTGCCAGCACTTGACCCTCCACCAGTGGAACCTGTGAATGCATGAAGCATATGACATTTGTGTGAACTAACAGAATTTTTGTTGCAATGTACCCCTGTGGAATCCATACCATGAAACGTGGCAAAAATTGCTATGCTGTAATCTGTAACACATATTATTGAGTATGGTGGTGCCCTACTTGCCAGAGGTGCCTGTTGGCAATAATCATATCCATCCCACTTCATGCATATGTATGTGTAATAACATAGTAACTTTGTCACTACTAACTTGGTGATTTGTGTGTACTGAAACATGGCTAGTAGATGCAGGAATGCACACATATCCAAACCAACACCTGTCCTCCTACTCAGTGAGTGTCATAAAAGGTTTGCATCCCCATTCATCCTGTTCAGTGCTGGTGCCCTTGCTCCTCTCACCCATGGTCCTGTCCAACTTGATGTTTGAACCTACCACACTGCATGGGAGTGACAATATCTGTAGCCCTACATCATACCTGCTTTACATATTCTACCACAGTATTCACATCCTATACAATACCCTGCCATTTCTGGTCTGTGCAATGTCGGTTTGCATCACCTTTGGTCAGAAAGTGTATGCAGTGTATGCAAATGGCCTACAGCAGCACATCATTCTGTTGACTTTTGACATCCTGGTATTTACTCCCCATGTGGCTGTATCTGAAACTATACACCTGGAGACAAAACATAGACTCTGGTGGCTGTATGTGCTCAACTACACTATTCATGTGTTACTTTCCCCTATCCTCTCTCTCTCTCTCTCTCTATATATATATATATATATATATATATATATATATATATATATATATATATACATATACCATTGCATCATATACAATCTCCAATGATGTGTGGTGGCCCTGCATGTGACATGTGTGGTCTTATAGGTCCTTCTTCATGACTGTCTGCTAAGTTATAAACACTGTGTTAAATCTGAGATGGAATATCTGCATCTGAGCAGTCTTTCCATATGTCAACAAAATCCACAGCAGAACTCTTTATTTACAACAAAATTGTTAAGCAAATTAATTCATAATACAATGAACATCAGTGCAAGATGGCAGCAGTACTTGATCTCAAGATAAAGCAGGCTACTCAGCATGAAAAGCAATCTGATGAGGTTAGAAAGCACATATGTCAGTAAATTACTAAGTCTGTGCACTGCAATATTCATATCTATCTGAATGAGGCATGTGCATGCTGTTTATCATGGGTCATGTGATGTTGTGTGAATTCTGCAGGTCAGAGAGCATGTGCAGTGCCACAGCATAGTGCATCACTATGCAGCATAATGTGATTTAGTAACGTGTCAGTGCACAATGATCTACCACATTACTCCCTGAGTAGTACTAGGGAGTCATAGTGAGTTGCAGTGCTCAGGCAGAGTAATGTAGAAGTTCAAGACATGCTGACAGCAATGTATTGAGTATATATCTATACCTATATATGTACGTATCTTGTTATCTTGGCTATTTATATCCAGTGCTATATCATGTGCCATTCCCTGACCTGACATCTCCTTCAAAAAAGTAAATAAGTACCTCAGGACCAGAAAAATGTATTATTTTTGTTTTTAATCTATAGAAAACCCCAAATGCAAAGGCCCAGCATCACACATACTGCTTTGATTACAGAGGGATACTCTTGTTAACATGTCATACATATTACTTATGTAGTAGTATTGGTAATCCAGTATCTTGCTAATGCTACTCATTTTGCTTTATTGCATGGCTTCACACTCAGTATCCTAGCTTTATTCCTTCCCTTCTACATCTATAATTAGCTTTCATCCATTTCATGCAGCAAACTCCCTCACATTTAGAGCTGCATAAGTGCACTATGTTTCTCTGTGAGTCCCACCCCAAAATTGAAGAATAAGACCTCACCTGAAATAACATTTTAAGGGAATGCAGACACCACACTGTTGCTTTCAGGACATAAATCAAACTTTTGTATAACATTATAGCAGATAAGAAGAGCTGAAATCCCACTACATATGAAAAATAAAAACAAAATTACAATAAAGGTGAGTATGTCACTACTGATTAATAGAAAATAAAACCGTACATAACTGGATGCCATTCATGATATAAGGAAGGGTTTGGCTTAACAGTAAAGGTCTTTACCTTAGAGGTATAAGGTACAGGATTTAATTCTGACCTCTAGTTACTTTTTAAGCTTGTAATAGTCTGCAGAATGATAGCCCTGATATTTGTATATGGACATTAAAAAGAGCTTGTCTGGGATAAATTGAACTATGCATATTCACAGTGCTAGTTTCAAAGGATGTTCTTCTGTAAAATACCAGAGCTTTTACTGATGTAGCAGACAGATAATAGTGTTGACATACCAATCAAAAGACTAGTTAAGAAAACAGCAATATAGCTGTAATAGAAGAGTGCCCTCTATACTACTATTTAGACCATACAGCAGCAGAGGTCGTGCATCAATAAGGTTGATGTGAAGGATATTGGAGCTAAAGCATGCTATGGGGTTTGTATCAGTGCACATCACTGCAAGCAATGCAGCAACACATAAATACAAACAAGTGATGGCCATTACAGGAAGGGCAGTGCAGCTGATCACAGTGGCCAGCAAATATATTCATGTAAGTATTAGAGCAAAGTGACAGCCCTGTTCATCATATAACTGGACAGGAAATCAGTTAGGTAGAAAAGTAGGAATGGACAGTACAGCAAGCAGAGGCAAACACAGAAGGCAGAAGGCAGAAAGTATAATATTTATTTTGGAGGGAAATAACCATTTCTGTAACATCTACTAAATATTGGGTGGCCTAATGGTTAAGGTGTTTGCCTTACAAACACAAGGTACAGGGTTTGAATCTCACAGGGGATAATTGGCTAGGCTTAAAATGTCTCGCAAGGGCAGTTAGCCTAGTACTAATCTAAGAATCTATGAATCTATGAATCTAAAGATTTGGAAGTGAGAAAGCCAATGAGAAATGGTTGTCCGTAGGGCAGATGGAGAAAGGCAGGTACCAGGGGCACAGATAGACAGACAGTGAATACAAATGCAGACAAAAGATTTATATGTACACAGAATTAGGGGAGAAAAGTGGACGGGCATATATCTGCAGAGAAAAGACAAGTGCTGATGGTAAGGTGAGAGCAAGGAACAAATAACTGTGAATGACAAATACTGATGGGAGCACTGTCATAGAGCATATGCACACCCTGTTGCCTGGAAGGATGCTCCCTCCTTCTGAGACACACTGCCTTATTTATATGCTGCTTCTCTGCAATGGAAAATACAGTATGTTTTTAAGATCCTTGCACAGCACTGTACATAGCATAAAATAACAACAGTAGTACTTCCAGAAATGCTTAAAGTACTTTACTGGCTCATTCAGCTGAACCTTTGCCTCTCTTTAATGGAGAAATCCAGAGTGGTTAAGGTCAGCACACATGAGTAATATACCCAGTAACAGTGCAAGTAAAGGAGATACTGGGACTCATGTACACACATCATCAAACAAACACAACACCACATTCATCCACTATCTTAGCCCTTACTATAATCCTAACCAGCAAACATTTGGTACATACTCAAGAACATTCATTAGCACTGTATTGAACAAATTGCCTTCAACAAGCTCAATCACACACTACAAAATATTTATGTACAAAAAAATTTAGTGGTGTGTGTGCATAAATATTTTGTAGTATGTGAGTGAGTTTGTTGAAGTTCCTTACTCTGACTCAAACCAGCAAATGCACACACACACACACACACACACACACACACACACACACACACACACACACACACACCTCTAAATCTATCCCCTTACCTAAACTTAACTCTAACCCTAAATCACAAACATTCAAACAAATCCCCACCTCTGCCCAATTACTGACCTCACATTTATTAAAACTTCCTGCTTTGGATGAAAAATTGATATTTGACAGAGTGCCTGCCAACAACAAGTGTGTGTGTGTGTGTGTGTGTGTGTGTGTGTGTGTGTGTGTGTGTGTGTGTGTGTGTGTATACAATAAATAACTGGCACAAACAGAAATGATCTGGAACTTGAACAAGCTATCATTTATTAATAGCTTTTGTCTCTTTACCAAGACTTCATTAGAATGAAAATCAACTAATAAGAATTAAATACTATCGCTCGTTCTATGTTATGATTCAAAATGAACAGGTGGGGTAGTTCGTTAACAGGCTTTATTAAATAGAAACACATCAGGATGGATAGCAGCAATATAAAATATGAATGAACTGATTGACAGACCATTACATACATGCATGCTTACATTTCAACTTTCTGCAAAATGGCAGTCTGACTCGCAAGTGCAAGCCCATGGAAAGCTTCTTAAAGGTATACCTAGATATTGATCTACATCCTCCCTCTTTAGTGAATTGCTCACAATGAAAGAGATCTGAAAAAGACATGCACTTATACAGACACTGAGAAATAAACACAAGTTCATGTCCAAGTTGCTGTGTATCTGGCACATGGTCTGGAAATGTGACATGATCTAGAGATATAACAATTAGGACTGGGTTTAGCAACAGGGACAGTCACCGGTGAACAATCTGTTTCAGGAGTTACAGGAATCTTCTCTGGAACAGGGATATTTGCTGGAATGTCCTCTGGAGCTGGAACACTGAATAACTCACTTTGAGGTCTAGAGTCTTTACCATAGGCAAGATGCTGCAATATTGGCTTGGACACCAGTACCAAATGTTTTTGATTCTTCTTAAATTCAACTCCTTGTCAATCCACAATGTAAGATCTCAGCTCTGGGCATACATTCTTCATGACTCCAATCCGATCAAAACCTTTGGACATCTGCATCCTCACTATCTTCCCTTCTCATATTGGTTTGAGCTGTTTGCTGGGATTATCATAATTGACCTTCTGGGACAAATGCCATTTCATGAGTTGAGCTCTCACTGCTTTGCTGTTCTTAGCACAGGGAACCAATAGATTGCTACTGATTGGTAGTGTGGTTCTGGTTTGTCTTGACAAAAGCCTTTGTGTAGGTGAACCAAGATGTTTATCCCATGGAATATTTCTGAGATTCAGGAGATTCAGAAAAACATCGCTATTCACTATTGTCTCATTTTGATTTCTCTAATAAATGTTTTGCACTTTGAACTGCATGTTCTGCCAAACCATTTGACTGTGAGTACTCAGGGCTGCTCATAACATGAATAAAGTCCCACTCTTCAGCAAATCTCTTGAACTGCTGGCTTGTAAACTGTTTGCTATTGCCAGAAATAAATGTGTGGACTACCATGGTGTTCAAAATGATGCTTCAACTTAGAGTAGTGGACACTAGGTTAGGAAGTAGGTCAATCTCAAACCAATTTGAATAAAAGTCTACTAACATCAAGTAATGTTGACCATTCAATTCAAAAATGTCTGTAGCTACTGTCAACCAAGGTAATTCAGGAATCTGGTTTAGCTGAAGTGGTTCTTTCTGTTGATGTGGCTTAGTACTATTACATACAGAACAAGATGAAAGCGATCTCTCAATATCCTGACATAGAAGGACAAAATACTAGCCCTCTCGCCCTTCTTTTGGTAGAAGTAGATCCTGGGTGGCCACAATGCAAGATGGTAATATAGTCTTGTAAGGATTTTGGAACAATCACTTTTGGGCTTTTCATGATGATGCCATTGTCAAACAAAATCTCTTCTCTGTAAGGAAAATATGGTTGCAGGTCATAAGGTAAACAAGATTGCTTTGACTGCCATCCATTAAGTGATTGAGCTTCTGAAGAACTGGATCTGAGGCTGTGTCACTTCTAAGCTCATAAAGGCATGTGGAAGAAAAACGTCTCACTTCCATGACTTCAAAATCAAGTTACTCGTTTTTATGCTGTTCAGTGGTATTTCTGGATCAAGTTACTCATTTTTATGCTGTTCAGTGGTATTTCTGGGTGATCAGGATAAAGTATCAGCAAGTTAAAGAAGTCTGCCTTTTGTGTAGACAAGACTGAAATTATACTTTTGTAATTTCAACATTAGGCATTGCAATCTGGCAGGGGTTGTATGCATAGGCTTTCTCAAAATAGTGACTAGAGGTTGGTGATATGTTTCAATTGGAATTGGGCAGTCATAAATATAATCATGGAACTTTGAGCATGCAAACACAATTGCCAAGAATTCTTTCTCTTTCTGGGCATACTGCATCGTGGGTTAGGTTAGAGTTCTGGAAGCATAGGCTACTGGTCTACCCTCATGAAGGACTGTACCAAGACTAAACTTCAAAGCATCACAAGAAAGAGTTGCTGGATTGTGAGCATCATAGTATCTTAGAGTAGGTGAACTGGCAATTCTCTGTTTCAGGACATCAAATGATCTTTGGTGTTCTAACCAGGACCAGGATACATCTTTGCATGTCAACTTTCTGAGTGGTGCTGAAAGTTGGCTCAAGTCTGGAATAAACTTACCTAGGTAGTTAACCATGTCAAAAGAACATTGCAGGGCTTGAACATTGTCTGGAGCTGGCATCTAAAGAATTGCTGTTTGCTTGGCAGGATCTGGTCATAAGCTTGCACTGGTAAAGAAATGACCAACATAAGTAACTTCTCATAGCCTGAATTTGCACTTCTGAGGATTCAGCTTAAGACTCACTTCATGTGCTCTTTCCAGAACTTTCTTGAGATTTCTGTCATGCTCGGCTTCACCATTACCTCCAACTAGAATATCATCTACTATAATAGCACGCACATATCCAGAAAAAAATTTGTTCCATGGCACACTGGAAGACTTCACTGGCAGAATTAATCCCGAGTGGCATTCTCAAAAATCTGTACCTGCCAAAAGTAGTACTGAAAGGGGTTAGCAAGGAAGATTTTCAATAAAGCAAAATTTGCTAAAATGAACTCTCTGCATCCAAAACAGAAAAAAAACTGACTTTTAGCAACAGAACAACAACTTCTTTATCTGTACACATTGGATTATGAGGTCTATTCACTGTTTTTTTCAAATCTTGGATCAAAACATATTCTGATATCATTTTAGCTTTTCATATGCGCTACTACCATGGAAGATACCCTTTCAGTTGGCTCATTAACTGGACAAATCACACCTTGCACCATTTTATCTCACTCATAGGATCATAGGAGGTTATTAGGCTATTGGCCCTGAGGCCCTTATAAGCCTAGCCAAAAGTTTAGCCCATATGTAGACAAGGCAGCACTCAAAGCCCCTTTTTCCAGCAGGGATAAAGGTGGAATACCGAGGGTGTATTCTCTGTTTCCCATCCAGTTAGCCAGGTCGCACTTAAAAAGGGATAATGTGGTACTCTGCTTGATATGGAGAGGGAGTTTATTCCACAGATGGGAGTCTCTGGGACACACATTCTGTTCTGCCAGCAAGTCCTATTGATGTCATAGACCAGGTTGAGGTTGCATGTGCAGATTACTCGAGTGGAGCTTGACTTGCAGATATGCAGCAGTCCCATCAAAGCAGGGTCTGAGATTGCTTTGTATGCCAGACCGAGGTCACCTCTGAGGAGTCTGTATGAAACTGAGTAGAGGAACCAGGCTTTTAGCCTATCTGTGTATGGTAGATGTTTGAGGCCCTGGATTCTCCTGGTGAGGAACCACTGTGATCTCTCCAGCTGCTGCATGTGCTTTGTGAGGTACATGTCGAAAGGAGCATTGTACTCAAATATTGGCCTTATAAGGGAAGAATACAGGGATGTTACAGTAGGCCATGTAGAAAGCTTTTCATACAATGGAAGCAACATGGTGGTCAAAAGTCAAATTGCTATCAACCTGGCTCCCCAAATCCCTCACTACTGATTGTGACGTTTTTATTATTGTGATAATATGTGGGGATGTCAGTCTCCCCAAAGGGGATGATGATGATGATGATGCATTTTTTGGCATTCAGCTTGAGGCCATGTTTTTTGCACCAGTCATTTGTTTGTGAGAGATCCTCTTCGAGGAACTCCACATCATTTTGGGAATTGATGACTGCACCCAGCTTGTAGTCATCTGCAAACTTGGTCAGCCATAGTCCACTCATTTTGTCCTGCACCTCAGAGAAGTATATCCCAAATAACAGAGACCCCAAGACCGATCCCTACTTGAGATGGCTTCCCTTATGATTTATGATTAGGTGGGTTCTATCAGTGACCCAGTTTGCTACCCATCTGGTAACATATGGCTTGATACCTAGTTGAGAGAGTTTATCTACTATACCCAAGTGGGGAATATTGTTGAAGGCTTTGGCCAGGTCAAGGTAGGTGGTGTGCATGGTCTTCCCCTCATCCATGGTTTGGTGACTGTCTCAAAGAAGTCAATCAGATTAACAGACATGACCTCCCCTTGACAAAGCCAAACTGTGTGGGGTTGAGTGTTTGGAGGTTGCAATTGTCCCTGTTAATGAGGTCCATGATAATCCATTCCATGGCATTGCAGATCAGGTTAGTTAGGCTGATGGGTCTATAATTATCTGGATCAGTGGAAGCTCCTCCTTTGTGTAAAGGGATGACAGTGGCTGTTCTCCACTCAGCTGGGAAAAAGCCGGTACTCAAGCTTTGGTTGAATAGGGTGCCTAATGGTGCTGCAAGTTCATGCCTGAGTTCATGAAGGATGCAGCCTTGGATGTTATCGGGCCCCATGGAGGCTATATTTTTTGCCTTTGAGAGGGCAGTGATGACCTGTTCCCTAGAGATAAGGGGTGGGGTTGGGGGTTCTGGAGATGTCCTGATTTACTGATGGGGTGGCTGAACAAAGGGGAGAAGTTGTCGCTGCATCTGTCAGTCAGTAAACTGGCTATATCTACAGCATTTGTGTATGTGGTGTCCTTGACCACCAGTTCTGAACAGATCTGGGTGCTTCCTTTGAGACTGTGGACATGTGTGAAGGCCTTATTATTGTCTTTAGTAGATGTGGCCAAACTGGACTCGAAGTTAGCTTTAGAGGGTTTCACTAGTGCTCTTATTTGCTTGTTCAGCCTAAGGAGAGATTGCTTCCAATTGAACACCTGCTCCTTCTTGGTCCTGGACAGCAATTTTTTTCCTTTTGTTATATAGTCTATTTATACAGATGTCCACCAGACAGATTTACTCTTTCTTGCGGAGAATGATATTGTCCTGTCAGGTATTCCTGATTCCATGCATCTATATAACTGCTCGTATAGTACTTTGGTGTAGATTTGGACATTGTTGCCAGTTTGTACAGTGGGCGAGGGGGCTGTGAAGCTGTTTACACCATCACTCCATAGGTTTGACCCTAGCTAGAAGGGTTCAGGGGAGATGATGACTTTGAAAGTGACTGCTTTATGGTCTGATCTTACCAGGGAGGATGATACCGTAGGGATGCTGCAATAGTTACTCATGTTGGTTAATACCAAGTCCAAGATATTATCACCTCTTGTGGGGATATTGACTAGCTGTTCCAAGGCATTTGCCTCAAAAAAATTGAGGAATCTCTGGCCATTTGTGATCTGGCATGAGTAGTTTTTCTAATCTATGGTGGGTAATTAAAGTCACCCAGGATCAGGTTAAAACATTGGCTAAACACGTTAATGAAAATGAAGGACAAATTCTCATTCAGAGCTTAACATTTAAAGGAGAATTTTTTTTTGGGGGGGGGTTGAATAATCAGGTAGAACAAGCTAAATTGAAATGGATACTGAGGTTACAAGCAGACAGACATCCAGGTATTAATACTAGTATTTGCTTAAAACCCAACCTCAAGGGGCATAAATTGAAATGTTGATTTCATTGGATGATGGCTTGTTTGTGATTAATGCAATGGTTTTAAAAGTTTGATTTCTTGGTGTGTATGAAAGGATTTGAGGAAGCGGAATACACAAAAGTGCTTATCCTTTGTTTTATGTGATATTTTATTAAAACATTTTCAGTTTATGACAACAGCTGTGGTAACCTTGCCGGTTTTCTTTGTGGTTCTGAGGATCAGGATAAAGGGTTGAATCCTGAGAGATTTGAAGAGGTCCAGATATGTGGAGTGGACATGTTGAGTCAAATTTGGGGGCCTACAGCTAGCTATAATTTGAACAGGGGTCTTGTCAATGGTTAACTGCACCTGGAGTGCCGCCAGTGAGTCATACTGTTTGACTAGCCTGCAGATGTGTGTGTCTTTAATATATATTGAAACTCCACCTCCTTTGGCTTTGCTGCCCACATTTTGAGGTCTGAATGTATGATAGGATAAGTAACCAGGTAAGGTTGGGGTGCTATCCACAGCTTTGAACTAGGTTTCTGTGACTGCACAAATGTCAGCATCTTTCAGGGTTAAGAATGCTTGCAATGACTGCAGTTGCATGTTTAGACTTCTAGTGTTTAGCAGCATGTCCTATAATTTGCGTTTTGATGAAATGTTTAGGTTGGTAGTATCGACCTCATGACTTTTCATTAAAAAGGTGCTATACAGGAGGCAAGAACCTTTGCCAGTTGCCTGAAGCCCAAGTGAAACAGATGCAGGCCATGTCTAGCAAAGCATCATGGTCTGTCGATCATATCTTCTCAGGCTGTCAGGTACTGGATCCCCCTGGAATGTCACAAGAATCTAAGCCAATTATTAAAGTCAATAATTTTTTGTTTGTATTGAGACATCATTCTGGGTGATGGTAGAATGCTGCTTAAGGCTAGGGATATACCTGCCTGGGTCAGATATTCAGCGAGATAAATCATGTCTCTCTTCATATAGTCCAGGGAGGTACATCTCAAGTCGTTCACTCCAACATAGACTGTGACAGAGTCATAACAGTACCTGTCATTGAGAGACATGAGTGCATGTGTGATATGGTGGATTCTGGCACATGACAAATAACTAACTGTGACTTTCTCCTTATCCATCCTGGCGAAAGGCATGTCTGTGTGTCTCACAGTGGAGTCTCCTATGACTAATATGTTGGGCTTATGGTTAGGTCTTAGTGGTTGTGAGGCACTGGTGTGTGGACTATGCATGGTATGTGGTGTGGAGGGCTGTGGAGTTCTCATGTGTTTTTGCCTCTGAGGTCTCCTTTGTTTGGGTTTCCTTTTGTTGAGAACCTCCACATATGTGGGTGTTTGTTGTGTAGTTGTGGGTGGTGTTTGAGGTGCAGTGATTGTGTTGACAACCTTCTCAGTGCCAGATATGCCTGCCGTCAAAGCCATGGCCTCAATCTCAATGTCAAAAAGTGCATTGTCATGACTTTTGGTAAAAACTCTGTACCCGTGAACTACCACATAGGTGGTAGTCTACTTAACATCGAAAGTGTGATAAGAGACCTTGGGACACAGGTGGACAGTAGTCTCTCCTTTGATAAATCACATTGCCACAGTAGTCAGGAAATCCTTTTACGTGGCACACCTCATCACAAAAGGTTTCTCATCCAGGAAAAAAGAGGTCATTGTTCCCCTCTACTCATCACTCATTAGACCCATTATAGAGTACAGCTCTCCTTTTGGTATATACATCACAAGACATCTACAACAATTGGAAAGGCCACAGAAATACCTCACAAAGAGGATTACCAGCCTCAAACAGATGCCCTACGCAGACCGTCTCAAAAAACTTCAGCTTTACTCTGTCATATATTGCCTACTCAGAGGTGATCTCTGCCTAACATACAACGCTATGTCAAACCCAGTGCTGTTGGACATGCTCCACGTAAAGAAATCCCAATCCCTTTGAGCTACACGCTCTAGAGACCTAAACCTTGTCACCACAATAAACAGAACATGCTGGAGGGATAGATTCTTGTCCCAGAGACTTCCCATACTCTGGAACAAACTACCTATCTATATCAAACAAAGCTCCTCATTAGCACTCTTCAAGAAAAATCTTGATGATTGGATGGGAGATAGGAAATTCACCCTGGGGATCACTTCTGTGGCTCTGCTTGACAGGGGCACAGGAAAATAATTTTCTTGGGTGGCAAAAGCCAGGGTATCATTTTTCTAGGCTTATATAGGCCCTAGGGCCAATAGCCTAGTACCTACCTATGAACCTATATACTGGCTTGTGAGGAAGAGAGCATAGACTCTAGCTTCTTTATGTAATTGCATCTCTCACAAATTGTGTTCCTAGGTGGTGTAGTAGATGGTTGTCTGTGTACATCAGACAGTTGCTACACTGTCCCAGGATGCCCATATCTACCAGGCTGGCAGGAGAAACCATAGGAAGTTGTCCATCCACATTTATCAGAATCTGAGGGAGTGAGGTCAGGTAGAGCTAAAGGGAAGGCCTAAAGCCCAAGTGCTTAAACCAAAACTAAGAGGCTTAGCATAACTCTTAAAATTTAAACAGGCTAAAAACAAGCAGTAATAAATGCAGCAGAGAAGATGCAATGGAACACTTTAGAGAACAAGTATCAGAAAGTTCAGCTTTGAATCTGTGCACTTTAAACCTGTGTCAACTTTGAGCTCTATGGGGCTTCCATTTATCTGAACAGTACAAATACTTTATTCTTTGCCCATAAATCTACTGCACTGACCGTTTCATTAAACACAGCCACATCAACAACATAAAAAGTAGGGCCACACCTTTCTAAATGATCAAATTGTATCTTTGAATGTTCTCTTTTAATAAAAGAATGTGCCTCTTGATTTACAAAATATTTGGAAATTATTCCACTTTTTACACCTGTGGCATTGCTGACCAAAAGCTAATTTTCCCTTTTAGATACATGATTTGTCACCACAATTATGACAGTTGACTATGAGGCTAGGTTGGGAACATCCTTTGAGCTTGCTGACTCACCCTTATGCTTCACTGAGACTGTGTGCTCTGGAATTTTCTAGAATGCTACGTGGTTTACCAGGGATGGTTCCAGGGTTCACAGTTGCTTCCATGTGCTTAGGCCTATTCATTTTAACCATGTGCTGCAGACTATCAACAGCATTAGAAAACACTGGAGGCATGCATTTCTCATTTGTAAGCATATTTGTCTGCTTTTCAAACACTGGAAGCATGCATTTCTCATTTGTAAGCATATTTGTCTGCTTTTCTGTGAACTCATATATCTGACAACTCTCAATGGCCTTATTCAAAGCTAAATCTTTCTCATTTGTAAATATATTTGATTGTTTTTCTGTGAACTAATATATCTGATAACTCTCAATGGCCTTATTCAAAACTAAATCTTTCTCAGAACATCATCTTTAATACCACACACAAGTCTGTGTTTTATCAACTCATCCCTTAAATCACCAAATCTGCATGTCTTAGCTTTGTTTCTCAAGTCAGTTATATATGTAGAAAAGTTTTCACCAGGCCTTTGATCTGTTGTGTAAAATAAGTGTATTTCCATTGTAATATCTGGGGGTTACACATTTCTCTAAATTTAAATTTTAAGCACCTGGGATCTTCCCGTGTTTCAGCCAGTACAACTATATGATGGTTTCCCCATCTCCTGCACACATAGCAGGTACATACACAAATGAATGCTCACTTTCTATGGCTTCTGAACCAGCTAAATTAAGCAGAATAAATGCCTTTGTACATGCATCTTTCTCAGAAAATGCAACTCGTAGAAAATGCAACTCATATGAAAATATCATACTCTTGCTCAAACACTCTCCAATTTTATGCAGTATCATTATCAAATACAAGTGGACCAGGTTTTCAAAATCCTTCAGCCATGCCAGCAAACTATGCTTTAACACACTGCAAATATGGCCCTTGTAATTATGTATGAACATGAACACACACCAGGTACTTGTAATATCATTCAAATGCAAAATAAATGCTTCAGAATACTGTACTTTGTGAAATATGCTTTGAATTAGCTGTATTTTGCAAATGAACTGCACTATAATACTGCACAAACTTGCAAACAGTGTATACTTCAGATATTTTGAATTTTTAATTAATGTGAAAAAGTAGCACATAATGAAAAAATGAAGTTGTTTCACTTATTTTATACATTTTATGCAATTTGGATATTATTTCAAACATTTTCATAACAATTTTAAATATTTTTTTCAATATGTTGCAGTTACGGACATTTTATTTAACTAAAAGTTTGTTTTGAGCATTCTGAGTGCTTTGTTTTATATTCCTTGAGTAAGAAATCATTTAAGCAAGTTTTAGTACCTGGAATTCATGTCTAACCTATTTTTGGGAGTTGTACATGCAGTAGGGATGATCCATTCCTCTATATTCCTTCAACATTAACTGAGTGCCTCTTGGTCTTGATTCTGGATCCCATTCTGACGCCATGTCACTTGTCCTATGTTACGATTCAAGACAAACAGGCGGAGTAGTTCGTTTTTATGCTTTATTATATAGAAACACATCAGGATGGATAGCAGCAACATAAAATATAAATTAATTGAATAACTGACAGATCATTACATACATGTATGCTTACATCTCAACAACTCTCTACACAATGGCAGAATGGCTTGCACGTGCTAAGTATTTTTACATGTGTGCAAGCCCATGAAAAGCTTCTTAAAGGTTTACATACATACTAATCTACAAATACCAAATGGCAGCCACATGACAATGAATACAAAATAGCCTCTTACTAGATCAACAACTCATAAATTCAAAATATTAACAAAACATTTTTATAAAGAGTATTTTTTAATGTAGATTAAAAAATACAAAAATATTGTATACCTATACACGTTCATGTAATCTCTTATATTAAATTTTCATTGCTTGTATGAGTATAGCACAATTTATATTGGTACTCTTATTTAAACATGGATAGGTACATGCTACATTAATTTTTGGCTTCCATTGAACTGAGACGAATCATTTTTGTCAATTACAAAAAATTGTAAACTTTTTAAACTCTTTGCACAATATGGCATGCTTACTAAGACTGTTCTTTCCATCATGTTTAATAATGGAATTGATGTTCTGATATACCCTTTCTGTCAGTGTTCTTTCTATTTTTTCTACATAAAATGCCTGACACAGTTCACGTGGCAATATAAACCAGTGATTTTG